>NW_024403769.1:0-5000 GCF_007990345.1 Gossypium hirsutum | reverse complement strand
CCAAATCCAATTCAACTTAAGCATAATAGCCATAATCGGCTTATAGCCTTAAATCATTATATATTCGACACATTAACTAAATAAAATTTACATTCTCTTTGCCATATTAATTTAACTCTTAGGCATATAAAAAGGAATCAAGCTTAAACACTTAAGAACTTACCTCGAATGTTGCCGAACAATTACAACGGCTATTTGATTACTTTCTCTTTTCCCTAATCTGAGTTTGCCCCTCTATGCTCTTGAGCTTAAATTCAACAATTTTAAACTAGTCATTATTCGACTATTCAAGCATCACTTTCAAAATATAATATATATATATTCGACTTCCACACCTACAGATCATAGTAAGCTTATAAGAAATCAATAAGCAACTCATTAACAATTTTTTGTCAATGTTTACCACATAATCAAAATTTCACTGTAAGCTGTCTTCCTGAGCAATAGTCACTAAATCATTTATAACTGGAGTTACGAAACTCCAAATCAATTGCTGTTAATATTTCCTGAAAATAGACTCATATATGTTCTATCCATAAAATTTTTAGAATTTTTGGTTTGGCCAATCAATACCAGATTTTTCTTAAAGTTTCCCCTGTTTCACTGTTTGGCTAATCTGACCACTCTTCACTACGAATCAAATTTCTCATTGTACAGAATTCAAAATATGTTCTCGTTTATTTCATTTGAAACTAGACTCATTAAGGAGTCTAAGAATATAAATTTCATCTTATTACCATTTTTTTACAATTTATAATGATTTTATAAAAACAGAATAGAGGATCTAGAAGTCATTTTGACCCTGTCCCACATCACTTCAAATATCTCATTATCAGAAATTCTTTTGCTTACACGGTTTCTTTTATAAGAAACTATACTCATTAAGCTTTAATTACATAATTTATTCAACTTTTAACTCATCTCCCACAATTTATGGTGATTTTCCAAAATCACGTTACTGCCGCTGTCCCAAGCAGATTTATTACCAATTCACTCTTTCACACATACCTTGCATGCATGTTATTTAAACATGCATATCAGAAATCAATCATCACATACCTATAATTTCACTTAAGCATAAACTTCATTTCATCATTTTAAAGCACAAACATTACTCAATATTATCCAAATTCACATTCGGCCATAATACACACAACATGTTAACCGATTTTCCCACTTAGCATCTAATGCACATGCATGCTCACAAATACACATCATCGGGTTCTCACTAAAGACATTTCATTTCTATACACATAAATCATGCATCATAATTTAAATATTTACATAATTTCATATATCCAGTACTCACCTATATTTTGTATTAAAATTTGATATCAATGTCGCCAGTTTTCATTTAATTTACCATACAAGATCATGCAACATGATAGCTCAATTTTAAGTACATGAGTTCTTGTCCGGTTTGAAATGGTACAACAACTCTAATGTATAGACGGTTTGAATATCAGACACATTTAACCTACCTAAACAAAACACTCCAGCGTGCATTTGAACATGTTGAATTCTGGCATGCATTCAGACACTTAAAAATTCAGCATACATTCGAACATTAAAATTTCACTAGCTGACAGCAAATAATTTTCAGACAATTCAGTTCCCTACATCCTTTCAAAAAATGCTTATTTCCTTAGCTTCAACCAATAATAATGGGACATTACTAAAACTAAAATTTGAAAATGTAAATCCCAAATTAAACTGTTTTAACCTCCAAAAGTTAATAACTCTTCAAACATAAACCGAACAGTAATGCATGTTAATTTCAACCATCTTTATATTTTGCTTATTACCACAAAACAGGACATTTATTAACCAACATTTTACCTTAATTAGAGCAGCAGCAAATCAATTACACCAGGATTTCTTGCACGATAAACTACAGCAATTACATGCTGAAACTATCAGCATTCAACAGCAGGTTTCAACACCAACTTATACATTTATTTATCAACTCTTCTTCACTTCTAACACCAGTATTTTGGTAACAACTAACATGTATTTTAACTATTAACTTTGCTTAACAGTCCTTGAATCTGCGTTTTACCTGCATGTATTAAACACAGTATAAACATGGAAATTTTTCAAAGTTTCATTGCAAGGACTTACTGAACAACAGCCGAACTTACTCTTGAGCAGTTTCTTTCCCCTTCTTGCTGCCACCTTCAGCGAGTTTCTTAAGGAACCAGCTCCTAAATGAGCTCAAAAATTAAACATGCAGCAGCCCTCTTCTTCCCTGTAATATCCTGAATTAGGGCTTAATCGGAATAGTGGTTTCGTGACCACAAATCCGAGATAGAAATAATTATTTTATAATTATTTTGATGATTATGATATGATTGCATGATTGTGTGAAAATTTCGTGATGAAATTCTATGCCTAAAGTGCTTAAATTGAAAGTAGGGACTAAATCGAATAAGTTGCAAAACTTGCATTCTAGAAGTTTTTAGTATGAAATTGTTTTGGAATATTAATGAGGAGGTCTTAAATAGCAATTTGACCAATTTTAAGTTCATGGACAAAATTAGGACATGGAAGGAATTTTTGTAAAGTTTAGTAGTAAGGGTATTTTGGTCATTTAGTTATTAAAATGAATTAAAAACAAAATTAAAAGCCAATTTTTGTCCATCTTCTTCATTAGGCTGAAATTTCAAGGGTTCTCCATAGCTAGTGTTTGTTTCAAGCTTCCAAGCTCCATAGTAAGTGAGTCCAAGCCCCGTTTTTAATGTTCTTTACGTTTTTGGAATCCCGGTAGCTCGATTAAGCTTATGTTAGCAATAATTCAACCTAGGGTTTATATTTGGAAAAATACCCATAGGTGAAATTTGTGTATTTTGATGTTTTATGATAGAATATGAGGTTTTAAATTATGTTAGACAACTTGTGCTACTCGGTTTTGAGTGAAAACGAGTAAAAGGGCTTAATCGGCAAAAATACCTAATAGTCACAAGTATATGTTAGAGAGAGAATTTGATGTTGCCATAGAAGGGAAAAGTGATCAGCATGTTATAAAACATAAGAATAAGGAATAAAGTTTAATTCCCGAGCCTAGGGCAAAAGTGTAATTATGCAAAAGTTTAGGGGCAAAAGTGTAATTTTTCCAAAGTTCGTATTAAATGCTGTTTTGATGAATGTATGTATTAAATAAGATTAATTTGGCATTATAGATAAGAGAAACGAGATTTAAGTCGCGATCGAGGAAAAAAAAATTGTGGACTAAATTGCAAAATCTTTATATTTTGGTACCAAGGTAAGTTCATATGTAAGTAATGTAGCATAATGTTATTTTTAAGTTATTGATGTTAATTATATGATATGCTGATTTTTAATCGTGAAATATTATGCTTTGTGGTTAATGTTGAGTAATATCAAATTATGTTTACTACTTGATAAATATGAATTGCTACCGAGTATCGGTTCGATATTCCATGGAAGACGACAAATATGAGATCGAGGGAAAAATCCCGTTTGAACCTTAGGAATAGATTAGGATACAAGTGACATGTCACTAGGATGGTTGAGCATCCGAACTCGTTGAGTTGAGTCCGAGTTCACCTATGGATGCGGATGTCCGAACTCGTTGAGTTGAGTCCGAGTTCGTGAGATGTAACTAGGCATCCGAACTCGTTGAGTTGAGTCCAGTTCACTTATGGATGCGAACGCCTGAGCTCGTTGAGTTGAGTCCGAGTTCACTTAGGGGCGGGTTACATGATTTCTTGATTACATATGAGGCACTTATGTGCAAATTATCCGTGTATCCGAGTTGTATTCCGATGTGTTCAACGGGTGAAATTTCTAGTGAAATGGAAGAACACTTAAGATGCAAGGACGTTTTGGTAAGTGTTGTGAAATGGACACTTTGGACAGGTATGTTCTTAACCCTCGGGTTGAAAATAGATACAACAACGATAAGGTGGTAAGATGATGAATGATGTTTAGAAATGTGATATATGTTTTGGTGATACCATGCTAAAGTTGTTTGGTATATTTGTATTGTTATGTTACTTGCTATTTACATATGAACTTACTAAGCATTTATGCTTACTCTTCCTTTTCATTCACTGTAGTTTTGAACAAGCCGGCTCAGGAATCGGGACAGGTCGAAAGTTCGATCACACTATCCAAAGGACTTTTATCTTGGTAAATGGCTTGTACAACTACTTAAGTATGGCATGTATAGCAATATACCTATTTTGTGTAAATAATTTTATGATATGGCCATGTTTGGTTGAGAAAATTTTGATATTGATAAGTCATGGTGATGGCTAATTTAGATCAGTTTGATATTATGGAAGTTTAATAGGTTATCTAGTTCATAAAAATTCATGAAAGATGAAACTTGCCTTAAAACAGAATATTGCTGCAGCAATGACATGAATTTGAAAAATACTAAAAATATTATAAATGGAACTAAATAATGAGTAAGTTATGAAATTGAGTCTTAATGAGTCTATTTTCATGTGGATTGAACAAAACAGGCATATAAATTATATTTTATGATATATTTAAACTTTGTGAAAAGGGCCAGAGTGATTTCTAGATCCCTATTCTGACTTTAAAAATTCATAATAAATTTTAAAACAATAATTAGAAGTTTTTCTTTATATTTACAGATTCTTATTGAGTCTAGTTTAAGAAAAAAACCTTGTAGTCATTGAAATTCTTTATAGAGAGATATCTGATTCGTAATACACATATGTCAGAGCAGTCGAACCCTGAAACAGGGGAGATTTAACTAATAAACTGTACTAATTGGCCCAACAAAATTCTAGAAACAAATTAGTAAATAGATATATGAGTCTATATTTAGGGAAAATTTACGGATCTTGATTTCGAGTTTCATAACTCGAGATATGATTTTTCTTGTAACGTGACGCGAGTAGCTAGAAAGCTGTGAATGTAGAAACAAATGATTTGAAGTTCTTAAATTGATAAATTATGTTCGGTAACCCCTCAAGCTGACTCCGGTGATGGTCTCAGGCGTGGGG
>NW_024403768.1:0-5000 GCF_007990345.1 Gossypium hirsutum | reverse complement strand
ACTAAGCATAAATTGCTTACTCGTTACATTGCTCCTCTGTTTTATAGATTTTTGGTTCTCCAGCTATCGGACTCGGGATCTTGAAGTCGAAGTCACCCACACTATCAAAGGCTCTTTTGGGTACTATTTTGGTTGAATTTTGATATGGCATGTATAGGACTACCCATTGTTGTCTTTCGAGTACTTTATGAAATGTATAAGTGTACAGCCATGCGAAAATGGCTTGTAGAAGTGGAGTATGGCATTAGACCATTCGTATTTATGAATGTATAGATGGTTTCATGATGTAACTATAGTTGGAATGGAAGTGTTGAGCAAATGACCAGCCACTAGAATGGCTAAGTATGATCATATGTGGGCTTATGTATGACAAGGCCCTAGTTGGTCCATGAAACCCCAAATTAGGTAAGGTTTACTTTGAAAACAGAAGCTGATAGCAGCAGTGGTGTGGATTGGAAAAATCACAAGAATTCGTAGGAGTGGAATTAAATAGTGAATAAATTATGTAATCGAACCTTGATGAATCTACTTTCATATGGAAGTAACGAAACAATCATAGGAACAGTACAGTAAGAGATATTCGGGTTCTTGTGGAACAGGGCCAGAACAGTTTCTGGATTCCCTGTTCCGACTTTGGAAATTCACTATAAATTGAACAGAGATAATTAGGGGTCATACCATATATGTATGGATTCCTCTCTGAGTCTAGTTTCCATAGAAACAAACGGTATCAGCATTGAAGGTCTGTGCAGAGAGATATCCCAGTCGTAATGGGAAAAGGTCAGTGTAGTCGACCCCTGTAACATGGGAGACTTTGACTAATAAACTGTACTAATTGGCAAGACCAAAAATTCTAGAAAAAAATACATAGGTGGGGACATGAGTCTAGTTTCGGGGAAAAATCACAAAACTGATTTTCGAGTTGTGAAACTCAAGATATGATTTTGAAGCGACTAGTACTCAGACTGGGCAGTGTCTGGAAAAATTTTTCAAAGCTTGTTGACATCTCGTGTCCGACTCCGGTGTCGGTCTCGGGTTCGGGGTGTTACATTTTATTGGTATCAGAGCCAGGTTTAGTCGATTCTAGGACTACCGTAATGTGTTGGGTCTAGCTATACATGCCATTTTATGTGATTACTTGATAGTGTGGTGATTTCCGACAATTGTAAATGTGTTTATAGTAATGGATCCCGATCGTGACCGAGAGGTAGCTGATGATCTTGAGAGTGTAGCGCCTGCTCCCGCACAAGGGACAGTGCCGGCAGACTCTCAACCTAATGCTAGTAATCCGAATGATGAAGCTAGACAAGCATTCTATAGCGTGATGAATGATTGGTTTAACCAATACATTCGAACTAATATGGCTGTTCCACAACCTCCATTCCCGACAAATACTACCCCCGCACCTACAATACCACCGGTAACGGACCAAATAAGGTCAAATAAGCCCCCAGTTGACAGAATTCGAAAACATGGGGCTACTGAATTTAAGGCTATGGATAGCGATGATGCCGAGCAAGCTAAATTTTGGCTGGACAACACTATCCGGGTACTCGATGAGCTATCTTGTACACCCGATGAATGCCTAAAGTGTGCTATCTCCTTGCTACGTGATTCTGCCTACTATTGGTGGAGTACTCTGACTTCTATTGTGCCCCGAGAGCAAGTAACTTGGGAGTTTTTCCAAACTGAGTTTCGGAAAAAGTATATCAGTCAGAGATTTGTTGATCAAAAAACGGAAGGAATTTCTTGAGCTTAAGCAAGGCTCCATGTCGGTTACTGATTACGAGCGAAAATTTGTTAGACTTAGCAAATACGCTCGGGAATGTGTTTCGTCCGAAGCTATTATGTGTAAACGCTTTGAGGATGGGCTGAATGAAGATATAAAGATGTTCGTTGGCGTTCTTGAAATACGAGAGTTCGTGGTACTTGTTGAACGAGCTTGTAAAGCCGAAGAGCTTAGAAAAGAAAAGCAAAGAGTTGATGAGGGAACTGGAGAGTTTCGTAAAAGATCCTCGGGAAGGTCTCTTCAACAGACATCGAAGAGATTTCGAGATGATGCGGGCCAGTTTAGAGGCACTTCGGGCCTTTTTGGACGAGATCGTGATCGACCCCCTGTGGGTACACGAGGCATTTCGGTCGCCAGTGTTGGGAATGAACGTCGAGACAGGACGAAATGCCGATATTGCGGTAAATGGCATTCGGGGAGTTGTAGATTTCCTGACCGCTCCTGTTACAAATGCGGATCAGTGGACCACTTCATTAAAGATTGCCTGAGGTTGTCGGGACAGAATGCAAATCAGAGTGGGAGACCGGGTGCTACCACTGCTCGAGGTAGACCATCTGGAAATATGGGCAATGCTGGTGGTGGTCAGAGAGGATCTAGTGATGATATAACCAGATCCGAAGCCCGTGCGCCTGCTAGAGCTTATGCTATACGTGCCCGCGAGGATGCTTCTTCGCCTGATGTTATTACCGGTACATTCACCCTCTTTGATACTAATGTAATTGCTTTGATTGACCCCGGTTCTACTCATTCTTACATATGTGAAACCTTAGCATCCAGTAAGACTTTACCTATTGAGTCTACTGAGTTCGTAATTCGGGTGTCAAATCCCTTGGTCGTTACGTGCTTGTCGACAAAGTGTGTAAGAAATGTCCCCTGGAAATTCGAGGTTCCTGTTTTCCAGCGGACTTGATGCTTTTGCCGTTTGATGAATTTGATGTTATCCTTGGGTTGGATTGGTTGACCGCGCATGATGCGATTGTGAATTGCAAGAGCAAGACTATTGATTTGAGGTGCGCAAATAACGAAGTAGTCCGAATTGAGTCTGCGGACTTGGAGGGGATGCCAGATGTAATATCAGCAATGTTGGCACAGAAATATGTAAGAAAAGGGTGCGAAGCATACCTTGTATATGTGCTTGATGACAAAGAATTAGAAAAGAAACCCGAATCTGTGCCGGTGGTTTGTGAATACCCAGATGTTTTTCCGGAAGAATTACCGGGTTTACCACCTGTTCGGGAGGTAGAGTTTGGTATTGAGCTTGTACCTGGGACTACGCCGATTTTGATAGCTCCGTATCGTATGGCACCAACTGAGTTAAAGGAGTTGAAAGCTCAGTTGCAAGAACTGACGGATAGAGGTTTCGCTCGACCAAGTTTCTCACCTTGGGGTGCACCAGTATTGTTCGTGAAAAAGAAGGACGGAACCATGAGGTTGTGCATTGACTATCGTCAGCTGAATAAAGTGACGATAAAGAACAAATATCCGTTGCCGCGCATCGATGATTTGTTCGACCAACTGAAGGGAGCCTCAGTGTTCTCAAAAAATAGATTTGAGATCGGGCTATTATCAGTTGCGAATTCGAGATCCAGATATTCCCAAAACTGCCTTCAGAACGAGATATGGTCACTACGAATTCTTAGTGATGCCGTTTGGGCTCACTAATGCCCCTGCAGTATTTATGGATTTGATGAATCGGATCTTCAGACCGTATTTGGATCAGTTCGTAGTTGTGTTCATTGATGACATTTTGGTCTATTCAAGAGATGAGACCGAACATGCTGAGCATCTGAGGCTAGTGCTGCAAATTTTGCGGGATAAGCAGTTATATGCTAAGTTCAGTAAGTGTGAGTTCTGGTTAAGAGAGGTTAGCTTCTTGGGTCATGTGGTATCCGCGTCGGGTATTCGAGTTGACCCGAACAAAATTTCAGCCATACTTGACTGGAAACCTCCGAGAAATATTACTGAAGTTCGGAGCTTTTTGGGGCTCGCCGGTTATTACCGACGATTTGTGAAAGGTTTCTCGATGATAGCCACACCAATGACGAAGCTACTTCAAAAGGATGTTAAGTTCGAGTGGACGGAGAAATGTCAGAAAAGTTTCAACCAACTGAAAACTCATTTGACTGAAGCTCCAATTTTGGTGCAACCCGAATCAGGTAAAGAGTTTGTCATTTATAGTGACGCATCCCTACTTGGGTTGGGTTGCGTATTGATGCAAGAAGGTCGAGTCGTGGCCTATGCGTCGAGACAATTGAAGCCTCACGAGAGGAATTATCCGACCCATGATCTCGAACTAGCTGCCATCGTGTTTGCTTTAAAAATATGGCGACATTATCTGTTTGGTGAGAAGTGCCATGTATTTTCGGATCACAAAAGTCTCAAATATTTGATGACTCAACGAGACTTGAATCTGCGACAAAGACGTTGGCTTGAGTTGTTGAAAGATTACGAGCTTGTCATTGATTACCACCCGGGAAAGGCTAACGTGGTTGCGGACGCCTTAAGCCGGAAGTCATTGTTTGCTTTACGAGCGATGAACGTGCATTTGTCTGTTCTACCAGACAGTGTGTTAGTAGCTGAATTAAAAGCTAAACCATTATTGACTCACCAAATTCGTGAAGCTCAGAAAGTCGATGATGAATTGGTTGCAAAACGGGTTAAGTGTTTTCGAACGAGGAATCGGAGTTTCAAATTGATGATGATGATTGTTTGAGGTTTAGAAATCGTTTGTGTGTTCCAAGGAATTCGGAACTCATTTCGATGATTCTGAACGAAGCCCATGGTAGCCAAATGTCATTTCACCCGGGGAGTACGAAAATGTACAACGATTTGAAACGTTGATTTTGGTGGCATGGTATGAAACGAGACATCTCCGACCTTGTTTCGAGATGTTTAATATGTCAACAAGTGAAAGAGGAACATCAAGTGCCTTCAAGATTACTTCAGCCGATCATGATACCCGAGTGGAAATGGGATCGAGTCACAATGGACTTTGTGTCCGGACTGCCATTGCCAACTAGTAAGAAGGATGCGATTTGGGTTGTTGTCGATAGACTGACTAAGTCGGCTCACTTTATCCCCGTGTGTATGGATTTTTCATTGGATAGACTAGCTGAATTGTACGTTTCTCAAATTGTGAGATTACACGGGGTACCTGTTTCTATCGTGTCGGATAGAGATCCGAGATTCACCTCACGATTTTGGAAGGAAT
>NW_024403767.1:0-5000 GCF_007990345.1 Gossypium hirsutum | reverse complement strand
ATATAATTGAATGTTTGTAACACCCCGAACCCGAGACCGTCACCGGAGTCGAACACGAAGTGTTAACAGACTTTAAAATTTTTTTTTTCCCAGACACTGCCAATCTGCATACTAGTCTCTTTAAAAATCATATCTTGAGTTCAGAAACTCGGAATCCAGTTCCGTAAATTTTCCCTGAAACTAGACTCATATGTCCATCTACATATTTTTTTCTAGAATTTTTGGTTGGGCCAATTAGTACAGTTTATTAGTCAAATTCTCCCATGTTATAGGGATCGACTACACTGACCTTTGCGCATTACGACTTGGATATCTCCCTGTACAGGGCTTCAATACTGATGCCGTTTGTTTCTATAGAAACTAGACTCAGAGAGGAATCTATAAATATGTGGCTTGACTCCTAATTGTCTCTGGTTAATTTGTAATGAATTTCCAAAGTCGGAACAGGAAATCCAGAAACCGTTCTGGCCCTGTCTCACAAGAACCTGAATATCTCTTAACATACTGTCCGTATGATTGTTTCGTTACTTTCCTATGAAAATAGATTCATCAAGGTTCATTTAAATAATTTATTCACTATTTAATTCCATTCCTACTATTTTTAGTGATTTTCCAAATCTACATCACTGCTGCTGTCAGCATCTGCCTTTAAGGTAGACTTTACCTATTTCATAGTTTCCATGATTCAACTAGCCCTTTTTGCATAAATAGCACAATTTATGATAGTGATTAACCATTCCCATGGCCAATCCTTGTCAAGCATATCCACACCTCTCAATAACCATATCCCTACCAAATGATTATAACATTATACTCAAACATATATAAGCCATTTTCGCATGGCTATCCAAAATTATACAAGTCCAAAGGGTCCATGACCCACAACAAACGGGTAGTCCTATACATGCCATTTCGAAGTTCAACCAAAATTGTACCAAAAGGGGGGGGCTTTGATAGTGTGGGCGACTTCGACTTCAAAATCCCGAGTCCGATAGCTGGAGAACCAAAATCTATAAAACAGAGGATCAAAGAAACGGAGTAAGCAATTTATGCTTAGTAAGTTTTGAGCAAGGAATTCCAGCACAGCAAAAGTATGGCATTCATATAGCTAAACGGATAATTTCATATGCACAAATTTTCGATATCATACTTGCTTCACATTACCAACCCTTATGTACATACACAAAAGATCAACTTAGCAAAAGGCCGGTAGCTCGTTTATCAACTGAGCGAATACTTATTTGTAAGGGCTCAACTAAATTCAAGCACATACGAAACATACCTCAATGTTGGGATGTTTCTAGAGTATTTACTGAAATTTTTACAGCAAGATCATTCATTCCCAAATCACGTACCTTCGGAATTTAACCGGATATAGCTACTCGTTCAAATGCCTTCGGGACATAGCCCGGTTATAGTAACTCGCACAATTGCCTTTGGGACTTAACCCGGATTTAGTAACTCGCGCAAATGCCTTCGGGCTTAGCCCGGAATTAGTATCTCGCACAAATGCCTCCGGATCTTAGTCCGGATATGGTCACTTAGCACAAAGCCTTCGGGACTTAGCCCGGACATCATTCAAATAACCATGCACATTTAACAATAAATCATGGCACATTCGTATTTCGTTTTCGTTAGCAAAACTCAAACACAAGACATTTATCATTCTTGCAATTTCGGCTCAATAGCCACACAAAGAGCATGATTTTAATTTGCTTAAAACATGATCTAATCAAATCATAATTTAAGCTCTTTTACTCAAGAACTTACCTCGGGTGTTGTCGAACGATTCCGATAGCTATTCGACCACTTTTTCCTTCCCTTTATCGGATTTAGTTCCCCTTTGCTCTTGAGCTTAATTAAACAAATAAATTGATTTAATCATTTGAGCATCGAAAAGAGGAACACAAGGCACTTAGCCCATATTTATACATTAGACATTAAAGTCACATATGTACGGAATCATGAATCAAACTCAACATTTTAGCTAATTTTTCCCCCTTGGCCGAATTTTCTAAGCCAAGACAAAAGCATCAATATGCTTGCCTCTAACCGAATACATGCAACACCAATCTCCTTCCTATGGCCGAATATGCATGTCTATGTTGGGGCCGATTTCAACACTTAATACATTCTACAAGTATGGTCACTTGTATTGACTAAACACCCTTTTGTTTCAAGTTCAAAACTTGGCTAATACACACATATATACACTAGTAAAGCATCCTCTCCCTTTCCATCAATTTAACACATGCATTACTCATTAATATACAAAAATTATATTCGGCCTTAGCACACAACTTGCTAGCCGATTCTTCTCCATCTAGCAACCAATGCACATATGTGCTCACTCAAAAATGCTAAAAAGAAGATTCAAGAATCATCAATCCACCATCACATGCATCATTAACAAGCTTCATATTTAGCATGCAATGGCATTAACACAAATCTACCTAGGCCGAATATCATCCCCATGACATAGCAAAGATTTGAACCATGGGCTAATTAGAATCAAGCTAGCAACTAAAAACATGCATGAACTCATGGCACAACCTCAAACATACCTTGATCTAGATACAAGTATGCCAAACCTCCTCCTAATCCTCTTCCAAACCAACATGAAGCAAGAACTCCTTCCTCCTTCCTTAGAATTTTCGGCTAAGATGAAAAAGGATGAACAAAATTTTTTTTTCTTTTCTTTACTCACAGCAATGGGGGGGGGAAACAACCACACACTTTTTTTTGTTTTCATCATATTCCCTTTCATTATTTTATGCCCATGCTCCTTATTTTATTTTTTTCCGCCCATGATGCACCAACACAACATGTCTATGACATGTCTTGCCCATCACACTTGGTCTACCATGCTTGTCATGGCCGGCCACTACTAATTAGGGGGGAATTTGACATGCAAGTCCCCCCTTTTTATTTCATGCACTAATAGGTCCTTATGCTTCGACCTATCACATTTCAAAAATGTCGCACATAAGTCCTATTGACTAAATTCACATGCAATCGACTAAATCGAAGCTTGAAATTTTCACATATTCATAATTACATATTCTAGACAATAAATATCACATTCAAACATTTCGGTGACTCGGTTTAGCAGTCCCGAAACCACTTCCCGACTAGGGTCAATTTTGGGCTGTCACAACTCTCCCCCACTTAAGAAATTTTCGTCCCCGAAAATCTTACCGGTAAATAGGTTTGGGTATCGTTCTTTCATCGAGCTCTCGGTTTCCCAAGTAGCTTCCTCGATCCCGTGTTTGAGCCATAACACCTTAACTAACGGAACCCTTTTGTTTCGCAACTCTTTCACTTCACGAGCTAGGATACGAATCGGTTCTTCTTCATAACTCAAGTCAGATTGAATTTCAACTTCTGAGGGATTAATCACATGTGACGGATCGGATCTATAACTCGAAGCATCGAAACATGAAAGACATCGTGAATCTTTTCAAGTTTAGGGGGAAAATCAATCTATACGCAACCGGACCAACTCGTTGGAGATTTCGTACGGCCCAATGAATCTCGAGCTCAACTTGCCCTTACGGCCAAATCTGAGTACCTTTTTCCAAGGCGAAACTTTAAGAAACACTTTATCTCCCACCTGATATTCAATGTCATTTCGTTTCAAATCCGCATACGATTTTTGACGATCTGTGGCTGCTTTAGACTTTCACGGATTACCTTTACTTTCTGTTCGGCATTTAATCAAATCAACTCCGAAAATTTTCTTTCACCGAGCTCGTCCAAAACAATGGTGTACGGCATTTACGACCGTACAAAGCCTCGTAAGGTGCCATTTTAATACTTGATTGAAAACTATTGTTGTAAGCGAATTCAATCAAAGGTAAATACCGTTCCCATGAACTACTGAACTCGAGGATGCAACATCTCAACTATCCTCAAGTATCTGAATTATCCGCTAGATTGACCATCGTTTGGGGGTGAAAAGCAGTGCTAAAATGCAGCTTGGTACCCAAAGCTTCTTGCAATTTCCTCCAAAATCGGAGGTGAATCTCGGATCTCTATCCGACACGATAGAAATGGTACCCCGTGTAATCTCACAATCTGAGAAACGTACAATTCAGCTAGTTTATCCAATGAAAAATCCGTACGCACGGGATAAAGTGAGCCGACTTAGTCAGTCTATCGACAACAACCCAAATCGCATATTCTTACTTGCTGACATGGCAGTCCGGACACAAAGTCCATTGTGACTCGATCCCATTTCCACTCGGGTATCATGATCGCTGAAGTAATCCTGAAGGCACTTGATGTTCCGCTTTCACTTGTTGACATATTAAACATCTCGAAACAAAGTCGGAGATGTCTCGTTTCATACCATGCCACCAAAACCAACGTTTCAAATCGTTGTACATTTTGTACTCCCAGGTGAATTGACATTCGGCTACAATGGGCTTCGTTCAGAATCATCGAAATGAGTTCCGAATTCCTTGGAACCACAAACGACTTCTGAACCTCAAACAATCATCATCATCAATTTGAAACTCCATTCCTTGTTCGGACACACTCAGCCCGTTTTGCAACCAATTCATCATCAACTTTCTGGGCTTCACGAATTTGATGAATCAATAATGGTTTGGCTTTTAATTCAGCTACTAACACATTGTCGGGTAGAACAGACAAGTGCACATTCATCGCTCGTAAAGCAAACAATGATTTCTGGCTTAAGGCGTCCGCAACCACATTAGCCTTTCCCGGGTGGTAATCAATGACAAGTTCGTAATCTTTCAACAACTCAAGCCAACGTCTTTGTCACAGATTTAAGTCTCTTTGAGTCATCAAATATTTGAGACTTTTGTGATCCGAAAATACATGGCACTTTTCACTAAATAAGTAATGTAGCCATATTTTTAAAGCAAATACGATGGCAGCTAGTTCAAGATCATGGGTCGGATAATTTTTCTCATGTGGCTTTAATTGTCTCGACGCATAGGCCACCACTCGACCTTCTTGCATCAATAGCAACC
>NW_024403766.1:0-5000 GCF_007990345.1 Gossypium hirsutum | reverse complement strand
CTTTAAAATATCACGATTTTAAAAGCTTCTACTATAGAATATGTTTTTAAATGAATCAAATTAACGAGAAAATAGTTTTGAAATTAATGAAAGATAAATAAAAGGTAATAAATGGAAACGGTTTAAACTTGATAAATTCGATTTCAAATTCCATTCCATTTGACATCACCAGATTCAGCCATAGCGTCTAGGTCGGGTTTGGGATGTTACATTTAATGGTATCAGAGTCTAGTTACAAAACTCGACTATGGATTTTGGGTTTTAAAACTTGGTTTTTAAGAACTGATTTTCAAATGATTTGACTGAGAATGTGGTACACCGAGTCTCCAGCGTCGATCCTGTGAGTATTTTGACAAACTATTAAGATATTATAGATAGTCTGTTCTGAAAACACTCTAGTTAGTGTATACTGTACTATAATGAAACTGAAACTATAATGAAACTGAAACTGATAGAGACTGTACTTGCGAAAAACAAACTCTGAATTTATGATACTGCTTTGCATAAAACATCTATTAATAAATACTGAAACTGTAACAGATTCATAAAATTCGTAATACAGATAAATTCGAATAGACATGAGTGCACGAGGTATCCGTGGATATGGTATTAGAGACCGAGGTAGAGGTCGTAGGGGGCTCGAGCTGAGTCCTCTTTTCTGGGCAGCATGCCAAACTTAGATATGAGTGAAATATTGGTGTCACTTGCTACTGAGACTGGGTCTCAAGATCGCATGGCTGGGGACGACGAATTATCCTAGGCTATGTTAAGGATACTGGAGAGGGTCGCTGGGCCCAACACTGGATCTGGGGGCCGAGGGTCTGTTACGGAATGACTCCGGTCCAATGGAGTTGAACTTTTTAGGGGTATCACTAGAGTTGCCGCTATTGTGGCTTAGTACTAGATAGAGACTACTGAGAGGATAATGGATGGTTTGGATTGTACCTCTGAGTAGAAATTGAAAGGTGTGACAGCCCAAAATTGACCCTAGTCGGGAAGTGGTTTCGGGACCGCTAAACCGAGTCACCGAAAGGTTTGAATGTGATGTTTATTATCTAGAATATGTAATCATGAATGTGTGAAAATTTCAAGCTTCGATTTAGTCGATTGCATGTGAATTTAGTCAATAGGACTTATATGAGAAAATTTTAAAATGTGATAGGTCAATGCATGAGGACCTATTAGTGCATGTGGAAGAAAAAGGGGACTTGCATGTCAAATTCCCCCTCCCTAATATGTAGTGGCCGGCCATGCTATGGGTGGAAACATGTCACCAACATGTTGTGTTAGTGATGTATGGTAAGGAAAATAAAATATTAAGCATGATAATTAAAATAAATTAAAGAAAGGAATTAAACAATGAAAAGGAAGGGTGATGAAAAAAAAATGGTCTCATCCATACCCCCCTTGTTGCCGTGAGTTGAGGAAAGAAAACAAAAAAAAGTGTGTTCATTCTTGAACACCTTTGGCCGAATAGAGGAAAGAAAGGAAGGGGAAGAGCTTGAGAAAATCGGCTATGGTGGTTTGCTAGACTAAGGTATGTTTGATGTTGTTCTTGAGATGCATGCATGTTTTAGTAGTTGACTTGAGTTCTAAAAACCCATGGTTCAATTTTGTGGATTGATGATGATTTTGTGTTTTGCCATTGATGAGTGCTTGAGCTTTTTGATAGTTGTTGATGAAAAGTGAAAGATATGTTAAAGATTAATATGTTTTGTGTTGAAGTTTTTGGTGATTTTGAGTAGTTAGGGCTAAATTACAAAAACAAATTTTTGAAGGACTCAAAGGTGAAATAAATGAGATGTATGGACTTATATGGGCACTAGGAAGATTCGGCCCTTAAGGAGTGTGACCAAACTTTGTGTATTTTGTGTTTTGTGGAATAAAGACTAAATTGTGAAAGTGCGAAATATTAGGGTAAAAATATAATTTCCCATTTATGCGTTATTAGACTAAATTGAATGAAAATATGTTAAATTAAGGCTTGGCAAGCTAGCTATTAAGGTGAAATGCTAATGTTAGTATTTGATTCGGTAATAATCTGTTTGGGGACAGCAGCAGTAAGGTGATTTTGGAAAATCGCCATAATTTGTAGGAGTTGAATTAGAAGCTGAGTGAATTATGCCATTAAAGCTTGAAGAGTCTATTTTCTTACAAAAGAAACTATGAAAACAAAAGAGTTACCGATCTTGAGATATTTGAAGTATTGTGGGGCTGAGTCAAAATGACTACTAGATTCCCTGTTCTTTTTTAGAAAATCATTATAAATTGTACAAAAATGATTATAAGATAAAATTTATATGCTTAGACTCCTTAATGAGTCTAGTTTCAAATGAGATCAAATAAACACATTTTGAATTCTGTAAAATGAGAAATTTGATTCGTAGTGAAGAGTGGTCAGAATAGTCAAACAGTGAAACAGGGGAAACTTTAAGAAAAATCTGGTATTGATTGGCAAGCCAAAAATTCTGAAAATTTTATGGATGGAAGATATACGAGTCTATATTCAGGGAAAATTAACGGCTAGTTATTTGGAGTTTTGTAGCTCCAGTTATAAACAATTTAGCGACTACTGCTCAGGAAAACAGCTCGTAGTGAATATGTGATTTTGTTGTAAACATTAATGAAAATTTGCCAATGAGTTATTTATTGACTATTATAAAGCTTACTATAATCTATGTGTGTGAAAGTCAAATCAATATATATATTATTCTGAAAGTAATACTTGAATAGTCGATTAATGACTATTTTAAATTATTGATTTGGCTCAAGGAGTTAAAGGAGGTGAATCGAGCAAAGGCAAAGAAAAGGTTATCGAGTAGTCGAGTTGGAACCGTCTTACCCAACACGAGGTAAGTCATTAAGCATGTAGTTGGTATTATTTCAATGGTCATAATGTTTATGTATTGATGCTGAATGGAATGAATAAATATACATATATATATATGTGCATGTACGTATGTGATGATGAAATTGTTGAATGAAAGAAAAGAGGTAAGATGTACTGAGTTGTTGATCTCGGCACTAAACGTGCGGGATAACCATTTATGACCATGAGATTGGCGCTAAGTGCGCGGGATTAAATTGTACAGCACTAAGTGTGCGATTTGACTATGTTGCACTAAGTGTGCGAAATGAATATGATGCACTAAGTGTGCGAATTGACCATGCGGCACTAAGTGTGCGAGTTTGACTATGTAGCACTAAGTGTGCGATTTGATTATGTAGCACTAAGTGTGCGAGTTGATTATATAGCACTGAGTGTGCGGACTCGATATACATTCGTGAATCATTATGGACACTATGTGTGCGACACTATTGAGTCGATCGCGGACAGCGGATCGGGTAAGTGTCTTGAGTACATGGCTAATAGGTGCTATGCTTATACTTGGTGTTGAGCTCGGTAAGTTTGAACCTATGTGACAAATATACTTGAAGTCACGTACATAAAATTTATCGTAGGATGGGTGAAAGGCCGTTTATTCGTTTGATTGTAACGAAAATAAATTGATTTATGAAAATGCTTCAATGTCCTATTGATGAGTATATGGAATGTGAATGCATGAATTGATATGAAATTGAATTGATAGGTTGGAGGAACTATGGTATGGTTCGGAATGGATGGAGTAATTAGCCTCGTTCCATTTTGTTTTCTCTTGTGATAATGTTATTGATGGATGGTAGTGCATAGCTTATGACTTACTGAGTTATAAACTCACTCGGTGTTTCCTTGTCACCCATTATAGGTTGCTTGGACTCATCTATTTTTGCGTGGTCGGGCCGTCATCGAAGTCATCACACCGGATAGCAAGTTTTGGTACTTTCTTCTTAGTTGGCTTAGAAGAACATTTTGGCATGTATAAGCTATTACGTTGTGTTTGAACTTTGGCATGTAAACTTTAAGCCATGCGAAAATGGCACGAATGTTCGATTGAGTTGGATCAAGGGTAGGCATGAAATGAACCTAGTTACTTTCGTAACAGATGCTGGCAGCAGCAGTGTCATGAGATTGAAAAATCACTAAAAATAGTAGGAGTGGAATTAATTGATGAATAAATTATGTAAGCGAAGCTCGATGAGTCTGTTTTCATGAGGAAGTAACGAAAAGATCATATGGGCAGTATATTAAGAGATAATCAGATTTTTGTGGGACAGGGCAGAACGGTTTCTGGATTCCCTGCTCCGACTTTGGAAATTCATTACAAATTAACCAGAGATAATTAGGGGTCGTACCATATATGTACAGATTCCTCTCTGAGTCTAGTTTTCATAGAAACAAACGGCATCAGTATTGAAGCCCCGTGCAGGGAGATATTCAAGTCGTAATGGGCAAAGGTCAGTGTAGTCGACCCCTGCAACTTGGGAGATTTTGACTAATAAACTGTACTAATTGGCCCAACCAAAAATTCTAGAAAAAAATACATAGATGGGAACATGAGTCTAGTTTGGGGGAAAATTACGAAACTGATTTTCGAGTTACGAAACTCAAGATATGATTTTTAAAACGACTAGTACACAGATTGGCAGTGTCTGGAGAATAAATTTGTAAGGGTTAAAGCCAGTTAACACCTCGTGTTCGACTCCGGTGTCGGTTTCGGGTTCGGGTGTTACTTTGGCTGAATATAGATGTTATATTTGAATTGTGAGCTATCCAATTCTCTTTGTTCTTACGGAATTGATTTGACTTATCAAGCTTAGCTTGTGGCGTCTATCCATTTCTTGTTTTCGAACTTATCACTTTCATAGTGTGGCGTTCATCATATACCAAGGTTCCTATATTCTTGATAGTGGGTCGAGGTCTTTCTTTGTTGTTTTCCTATACTGTCATCAACCTAAGAGCTACCTTGAGTCTCGGGTCAACAACCTCTATTGTTGGTTCATTCTCTGCCCTTAGCCAAATTTTTCCATTCGTTGTTAAACCCATTTCCCTTTTAAACGTTTGTTTGTAGCCTTTCTTCTATTTTGAAACAAACTTAGCCTTACTCAAATTCACGATCGAG
>NW_024403765.1:0-5000 GCF_007990345.1 Gossypium hirsutum | reverse complement strand
ATCTCCGAACGAGTTGGTCCGGTTGCGTATAGATTGATTTTGCCCCTGAACTTGAAAAGATTCACGACGTCTTTCATGTTTCGATGCTTCGACATTATAGATCCGATCCGTCACACGTGATTAATCCATCAGAAGTTGAAATTCAATCTGACTTGAGTTATGAAGAAGAACCGATTCGTATCCTAGCTCGTGATGTGAAAGAGTTGCGAAACAAAAGGGTTCCGTTAGTAAAGGTGTTATGGCTCAAACACGGAGTTGAAGAAGCTACTTGGGAAACCGAGAATGCCATGAAAGAACGATACCCAAACTTATTTACCGGTAAGATTTTCGGGGACGAAAATTTCTTAAGTGGGGGAGAGTTGTGACAGCCCTAAAGCGACCCTAGTAGGAAAGCGGTTTCGGGACCGCTAAACCAGTCACCAAATTATTTGAATATGATATTTATTGTCTAAAATAAATGTGTGAAAATTTTAAGCTTCGATTTAGTAAATTGCATGTGAATTTAGTCAATAGGACTTATGTGTGACACTTTTGAAATGTGATAGATCAAAACAGAAGGACCTATTAGTGCATGTTGAAAAAGGGGGGACTTGCATGTCAATTTTTCCCCCATCTAGTAGTGGCTGGCCATGACATTAGGGTGGACAAAGGTGATGGGAAAACATGTCATAGACATGTTGTGTTGGTGCATCATGGGAGGAAACAATAAAATAAAGTTAGTAATAAAGAAATGGAAAAAAAAGAGAAAGAAAATGATGAAAACAAAAGAAAAAAAATGTGTCCATCCTTTTTTCATTCTTCTTGACCGAAAATTCAAAAGAAAGAAGGGAGGAAATGTTGAAGAGATTCGGCCATGCTTGTAGCTAAGTGAAGGTAAGTTTGATGTTGTGCCATGAGATTCATGCATGTTTTTTTTGTTAGCTTGAGTTCTAACTAGCCCATGGTTCAAATCTTTACTATGTCATGGAGATGATATTCGGCTAAGGTGGATTTGTGTTGATGTTATTTGCATGCTAAAAGTGAAGCTTGTAATGATGCATGTGATGGTGGATTGATGACTCTTGAATCTTCTTTTTAGCATCTTTGAGTGAGACATTAAGTTCCTCGGTCAACCATGACCAAAATTGAAATGTTATGGTGTTGTGATGCATTCGGCCATGGTAGGAAGTAGAAGAGAAATATGGTTGTTGTTCACGTTATTGGATGAGAAATGGTAGTAAGGTGAAGTGCAAATGTTAGTGCTTGATTTACTAGTGTATATGTGTGTATTAGCCAAGTTTTGAACTTGAAACAAAATGGTGTTTAGTCAATACAAGTGACCATACTTGTAGAATGTATTAAGTGTTGCAATCGGCCCCAACATAGACATGTATGTTCGGCCACATGAATGAGTACATAAGTTATGTGTATGTTGGCCATAGGTAGCCTATTGATGGCTTTAGCTTGACTAGAAAATTCGGCTAAGGGGAAATATTAGCTAGTATGTTGAATTCGATTCGTGATTTTGTACATATGTGACTCTAATGTCTAATGTATATATGGGCTAAGTACCTTGAGCTTCTCTTTTGATGTTCGAATGAATTGTATTAAATTGCTTGATGTGATTAAAAATGCGTATGACCATTATATATTTGAGCTAAAAGGTGGCCATTGACCTATCAAACTCCTTGTCATATTCAGCCATAAGCTAGCAAAATGAGACTTTAATGAGTTAAATTTGTTTGAATTAGCTCAAGAGCTTAGAGGACCACAGTTGGATAAGGGAAAGGAAAAAGTGATCGAATAGCTGTCGAAATCGCTCGACCACATCCGAGGTAAGTTCTTGAGTAATAGAGCTTAAATTATGATTTGATTAGATCATGTTTTAAGCAAATCAAAATCATGCTCTTTGTGTGTGGCTATTGAGCCGAAATTGCAAGAGTGATAAGTGTCTTGTGTTTGAGTTTTACTAATGAAAATGAAATACGAATGTGTCATGATTTATTGTTAAATGTGCATGGTTATTCGAATGATGTCCGGGCTAAGTCCCGAAGGCTTTGTGCTAAGTGACCATATTCGGACTAAGATCCAAGTCATTTGTGCGAGTTACTAATTCCGGGCTAAGCCCGAAGGCATTGGTGCGAGTTACTAAATCCGGGTTAAGTCCCGAAGGCATTTGTGCGAGTTACTATAACCGGGCTATGTCCCGAAGGCATTTGAACGAGTGCTATATCCGGTTAAATTCCGAAGGTACGTGATTCGGGAATGAACGATCTTGCTGTAAAAATTTCAGTTAATACGCTTGTAACATCCCAACATTGAGGTATGTTTCGTATGTGCTTTGAATTAGTTGAGCCCTTACAAATAAGTATTCGCTCAGTTGATAAATGAGCTACCGGCCTTTGGCTAAGTTGATCTTTGTGTATGAATATAAGGGTTGGTAATGTGAAGTAAGTATGATATTGAAAATTTGTGCATATGAAATTATCTGTTTAGCTACATGAATGCTATACTTTGGTTGTGTCTAAATTCTTTGCTCAAAACTTACTAAGCATTTAATGCTTACTCCGTTTCTTTGATTCTCTGTTTTATAGATTTTGGTTCTTCAGCTATCGGACTCGGGATTTTGAAGTCGAAGTCGCCCACACTATCAAAGCTCCTTTTGATATACTTTTGGTTGAACTTTGAAATGGCATGTATAGGACCACCCTTTTGTTGTTGGTCATGAACCCTTCGGTATTGTGTAAATTTGGATAGCCATGCGAAAATGGCTTAAATATGCTTTGATCATAGCATTATAATCGTTTTGTATGTTGTCCGTCGAGAGGTATGGAAATGTTGGCAACGGTTAGCCATGGGAATGGTTATTCATGATCACTTTTGATATATGTATGACAAACTCTAGTTGATCCATGAAGGATCATGAAATAGGTAAAGTTTACCTTAAAAATAGATGTTGGCAGCAGCAGTGATGTGGATGTGAAAAATCACTAAAAATAGTAGGAATGAAATTAAATAGTGAATAAATTATGTAATCGAACCTTGATGAATCTATTTTCATAGGACAGTAACGAAACGTTAATATCAATAGTATATTATGAGATGTTAAAGTTTTCGTGAGACAGGGCCAGAACGGTTTTGGATTCCCTTAATCTGACTTTGGAAATTCATTATAAATTAACCAGAGACATTTAAAGTCATGCCATATATGTATAGATTCATTTTTGAGTCTAGTTTCTATAGAAACAAACGGCATCAGTATTGAAGCCCTGTACAGGGAGATATCCAATTGTACTAATTGGCCCAACTAAAAATTCTAGAAAAAATCTGTAGATGGAATATGAGTCTAGTTTCAGGGAAAAATTACGAAACTGATTTTCGAGTTTTGGAACTCAAGATATTATTTTTAAAGTGACAGTGACGCAGTTAGCCAACTGCCTGGAAATTTTTAAAATGGACTGTGAAAATGAGTGGTTTAAGCCGTTAACCCCTCGTTTCCGACTCCGGTAGCGGTCTCGGCTGTGGGGTGTTACAGGCTGCCATCGTATTCGCATTGAAAATTTGGAGACACCATTTGTATAGAGAGAAGTGTCAGGTGTTCACTGATCATAAGAGTCTTAAGTACTTGATGACTCAAAAGGAGTTAAATTTGCGGCAACGTCGATGGTTAGAGCTAATAAAAGATTATGAGTTGATTATCGACTACGATCTGGAAAAGGCGAATGTAGACACTGACGCTTTGAGTAGAAAATCGCTATTTGCATTGAGGGCTATGAGTACTCAGTTGACTGTGTCTAACAATGGTTCAGTTTTAGCAGAGTTAAGAGCTAGACCGACATTTCTTCAAGAGATCTACGAAACTCAAAAAGGTGATGAAGAGTTGCAAGCTAAAATTGCTCAGTACGAGACGGGGAAAGAATCCTAATTTTGTATTGGTATCAATAGTTGTATAATGTTCAAAGATAGAGTTTGTGTACCCAAGAACAACGAGTTGATCCATAACATTTTAGATGAGCCACATAGCGGTTGTTTGTCTATCCACCCGGGTAGTGTGAAAATGTACACTGACATGAAGAAAACGTACTGGTGGTCGGGAATGAAAAGAGACATTTCAGAGTTCATTTCCAAGTGTCTAGTGTGTCAGCAAGTGAAGGCTGAACATCAGGTACCTTCGGGTCTACTCCAACCCATCACGGTCCCTGAGTGGAAGTGGGATCGGATTACGATGGACTTCGTGACGGGTTTACCATTAACCCCGAAGAAAAATGATGTTGTTTGGGTTATTGTGGATAGGCTAACAAAGTTGGCACATTTTATACCAGTGCATACTGACTACTCCCTTGAGAGATTGGCCGACTTGTATATTTCTGAGATCGTGAGGTTACACGGGGTGCCCTTGTTGATTATTTCGGATAGGGACCTGAGATTTACCTCAAGGTTTTGGAAAAATTTACAAGAGGCTTTGGGGACTAAGTTGAGTTTTAGCATGGCATTTCACCCGCAAACTGACGGTCAGTCAGAAAGAGTGTTTCAGATTTTAGAAGATATGTTGCGGTGTTGTGTTCTCGAATTTCAAGGTAGTTGGGAAAAGTACTTGCCATTGGTTGAATTTTCTTATAAAAAAAGTTATCAAGCAAGTTTGAAGATGGAACTTTATGAAGTTTTGTATGGGCGGAAGTTTTGTATGGGCGAAATTGTCGAACGCCCTTGTATTTGATCGAGCTTAGAGAGAGTCAGATTCACGGGGCCGATTTAGTTAAAGAGACTGAAGAGAAAGTTAAAGTGATTCGTGACTGCTTGAAGGCCGCCTCGGATAGATAGAAATCTTATGCGGATTTGAAACAAAAGGAAATTGAGTTTTAAGTCGATGATAAGGTATTTTTAAAAAGTATCTCTGTAGAGGAAAGTCCTCAGATTTGGTAGAAAAGGCAACTTTAGTCCTCATTTCATAGGACCTTATGTGGTTACCGAAAGAGTAGGACCAATTGCTTATCGATTGGATTTTCCACTAGAATTGGAAA
>NW_024403764.1:0-5000 GCF_007990345.1 Gossypium hirsutum | reverse complement strand
TCTTGGGGACTGGCACAATGTTAGCTACCCATTCGGAGTACTTCACTTCTTGCAAGAATCCTGCATCAAACTGTTTCTTGACTTCATCCTTTATCTTCAAACGATATCTGACCTCATTCTTCGCAACTTCTGTTGGACTGGCTTACAATCTTGTTTTATCGGAAGACGATGTACCACAATGTCAGTACTCAATCCAGGCATATCCTGATATGACCAGGTGAAGATATCCTTGAACTCTCGAAGTAACTCAATCAGACCATGCCTTGTGTCCACGCCAATTAGGGTTCTGATTTTCAACTCCTTCCCTTCCTCTAGGGATATATTCTCTATTGCCTCTTTCTCATGTGGCATGATTTGTTTCTCCTACTGCTTAACCATTCTTAACATATCGAGAGATATGTCACAATCCTGAACATTTTCAAAATCCTGAGGTTCCTCTAAATATATGTCTTGCTCGCCAGAGTAATTAGGAGCTGTAGTATCAGCGCTCATATCATTGATATCTAGGGACCTGTGGGGGTATGAAAGAATATACAAAGAATGAATAATCAAAGAATGATTGTTTATGTGCTATGAATAAAAGAATAAGAATTGCTAGAATTTGAAGGAATATTGGTCGATAAAAATAGAACGATACTCGTTTAAATTGATAAAAAGTTATGTTTTATTTAAATAATTATAGATGAACATAAGCCTATTTCACGAATATAATCTTACTACTCCTAGGCCCTAGAGTAACAGACATGTTTTGAGAATTACTCTGAAAATTCCTAAAGACTACAGGAAGGTCTTTCGCAGTCCAATTATTCAGAGAGCTCCCCGGTTCGTAAGGGCGAATGCCCTCGAGGCTTCCTTGCTCCGATGCTTCATTGTGCACAGCATTAACTTGATGACTTTTCTTTATCAGCAGTCCTCCTGATTTGAAGAATTTGGATATAGGTGGGAATGTCATCGGTTCCCACTCCACTTCTCTTCCATTCAAACGCGTCTTTCTTCTCGCTTGGCACTTCTCTATTTCCTGCCTCTTGTGCTTGTAGTCTGGCTTGAAGCCCAAGCCAAAGCGGTCCTTTTTCTCAATTAGTTTTGGGATTTGAACCTCTCCTTGCAATGTCTTTTAGCCTTTTCCCGACAATGCTCCTTTCCCCATCATCATTTGTAGGGCCATCTTCGTGGCTCCAGACATTTTGGGTACCGGCACTTTGCTTCTCTCCAAAATAAAGGTGGCATTGATGACCTCTAAAGAGCGGAAAGAACATTCAATAGCCTCTTCATTTGCCTCAACATAAGGGGCCTTGTTGGTAACTGCCGCTATGATGTCCTCTTCCGCATTGATGGTTAATAAGCGACCATCCATCACTAACTTTAATTTTTGGTGCAATGAAGAGGGCACTGCTCTTGCCGAGTGTATCCATGGTCTCCCCAATAAACAATTGTAGGAGGGCTTGATATCCATCACTAGGAAATCAACTTCATACGTATTCGGTCCAATCTCCAAAGGGATGTCGATTCGCCCCATTACTTTTCTTTCAGTTCCATCAAAGGCTCTTACCACATTATGACACGTTTTCATATGCGAACTGTCAATGGGCAATCTGTTCAAGGTGGATAGTGGCAGGACGTTCAAAGCAGACCCATTATCCACGAGTACACTTGGAATATGTATCCTTTGCACCGAGTAGTGATGTGTAGGGCTTTGGTTGACCCTATGCCCCCAGGTGGAATTTCATAATCGTTAAAATAAATGGAATTGTCAGCACTGATGTTGTTTACTAACCGATCTAGCTTGTTAACGGATATGTAATGGGTAACATATATTTCGTTAAGCACCTTTAACAACGCATCTCGATGCACCTCAGAGCTCAAGAGTAGGGCTAACACTGATATACGCGCCGGCTACTTGCGCAACTGCTCGGCCACGCTACACTCGCTATGTTTCAGGAATTTTAGAAACTCCTTAGCCTCTTCCTCCTTTACCGGCTCATTGATGAGTACTTCAGTTTCCTTTTCCCTTTTAGCCTTGACATCTTTCGTCTTTGCGGGCTCTACTCTGATATTCCCCCCGTCATAACGTTTCCCACTTCGTGTATGAGAACCTCTATTTTGCGTGCCTCTGGACGCGCTAGCTATACTCTCCCCCTCAGGTATTGTTTATTGCAGTCATAGCTCCATGGCACCCTCCTGTCATTCTTATAAAGGAAAGGATTGGGTTTATGGATGACTATTTTGGGCCTCGTTTGCAACCCCTCCTCATTATTCCCTGGCAAGGAAATAATAATTCTTGGTTGGCTGGTTCTTTGTCGTTCATTCTCCAGTACACATATTTGTCCTTCATAAGAACTACCCTCAGAAACCTGCAACTCTTTGTTAACTATAAGGCCTTGTACCATGACCTTGAACTCTTCACAATTTTGGATCACATGACCTACTTCCTCATGGAACTCACAATGGTTCTCTATTCCTTCTCCTCCTTTTCTAGAGGTCAGTATACCTTCTTCACCATCTCCTCCCATATTACCTTCATAGGTGTCTTCACCTCAGCAATGTCTTCCTTGATTTTTCTTTTCTTTGTTTCATCAATGGCATTCACTCCTTTATTGCCATGATCCGGTAACGGATTTTCGGCATTAGGGGTACTGTCGAATTTCACAACCCCATCTTGATAAGCCTCTCCACGACCTTCTTGAATCCTGTGCAGTTTTCGATCGAATGCCCCGGTATTCCCGCATGATATTCGCACTTAGCATTTGCATCATACCATCTGGGGTACGGTGGCTGTAGTGGTTTCAAGTGAAATGGAGCAATGGCATGTGCATCATACAAGCTTTGATAAAGCTCACGATACGTCACAGGGATAGGCGTAAATTGCATTCTTTCCGAATTCTGTCTTATGCCCGATTCCTGTCTTTGGGTATTTTGTTGTTCGACCATAGCTGCTTTGGGTTGACCAACTGTGATTGCCCTCGAGTTAAGACTATTCACCTCATTGTCCTTTCTCTTGGGGCGATCTTTTAGCCACTTCCCCCTCGATTTTACCGCCTCTCACGCATTCTCAATCATCTCACCCGCCATAACTATATCCGTGAAACTTTTTGTGGTACTTCCAATCATATGTGTGATGAATGGCGCCTTCAAAGTATTAATAAATAACATATGTTCTTTTAACAATGTGGTTGTACTTGCATTGCCACCTCCCTCCATCGTTGTGCATATTGCCTAAAACTTTCATTAGGTTTTTTCTCCATGTTTTGAAGTGTGATCCTATCTGGCGTCATATCAGTCACATGGTTATACTGTTGCATGAAAGCCTGTGTAAGATCTCTCCATGAACTGATTCTTGCACGGCTCAACTGATTGTACCACCTAGCCGCCGCTCCCACTAGGCTGTCTTGAAAACAATGGATCAATAGTTGATCGTTGTTCACATAACCAGTCATTCTTCTACAAAACATTGTTATGTGTGCCTCTGGCAAGTAGTCCCATTGTACTTTTCAAACTCTGCATCTTAAATTTATGAGGAAGCACCAAATCTGGAACAAACTTAAGTCTTTGGCATCAATCCCATGATGATTGCCAGCGCCTTCTAAAACCCTAAACTTCTCCTCTAACCACCTGCAACAATCTTCCATTTTTTGAGGATTCAGTGGCCATTCTTTCCTTCTCCATTAAATCTAGATCAGGAGTAATAAGGTTGATCGAGCTATCACCCAAATTATTTCCCAACCCATATGGGAAATTTATGAGGATTCTAGCATCCGCTGGCCCAATTGAGGCCTTACTGTGACAGATG
Source organism: Gossypium hirsutum (assembly GCF_007990345.1). Taxonomy (NCBI): domain Eukaryota; kingdom Viridiplantae; phylum Streptophyta; class Magnoliopsida; order Malvales; family Malvaceae; genus Gossypium; species Gossypium hirsutum. The sequence goes on along the minus strand of NW_024403764.1, from coordinate 1,213 downwards.
GCCTTCTAGGAGGTGCCTCGGTTTGCAGGGGCACATGAGGCGGAGTAAAACCCAGAGGAGGACTTCATTATCCTCTTCAGTGATCGCCATGGGAGCTTTTCCTTTATCAGTGGCTCTTAGCAGCTGAGCCATTTCAACCATCTGTTTCTCTGAGCCTCTAGCATCTGCTCCCTCATTTCATTCTGTATTTTGGCCAACTGCTCTTGCATTTGATCTTGTATATCTTTTTGTAATTGCTCAAACCTTTATCCATGTTTTAGTTTTAGTACGAGTGCCGTAAGGATGTGTGATTTCAGATTTTTTTCTACCTCTTTTCTACCTCTTGAAAGTAAACTTTAACTAATCAGGGTCTTTCTATAACTTTGAATGCAAATATGTGATGAAATGTTATGAGATGCAAATGCATGAATGCAAAACAAATATCGATTCTGGTTCAACTTCATTTAGAAAATTTTATTTAGAAAAAGAATATCTTTACATATAAGAGGATTACAAATACGATTTCGCCCTAAGGCCCAAAGCTTTAACTCTATCTAATAAAAGGGCTAACTTTCGTCCTACATCCGACGATGATGAATACATCAGACTCAATACGTCAGCTCGAATTGCCAAGTCTTGCACATACTCAGCAACCTCTCGAATCTGAGCTATGGCTTCACCAATGACATGATCCCTTTTTCTGACCTGTTCTTTAGCTTGATGTAGCTCTCCCTCAGATAATCCTCTTGCGCCTTGAGCTGCTCAACCCGGAGTTCACCGTCATGCAATGCCACCCCAAATCTTCAACCTTGCTTCTTAGCTCCTTTAACTCGACCGTAGAATTATGGTTTTGGTGCCAACGCAGGGATTTTCCAAGTTCGATTACCTTGGTCTTCAATCCTTTATTCTTTCTTCTAATGCCAAATTCTGCCCCCGCATTTCTTGAATTTCCTCTCCCAGTACTCGGCTCTATCCTTTTCTTCTTGAACCTCCTTCTGCCACTGATTCGAAGATCCTCCTACTCTTGCCCTCCTTAAGGCTACTTGTGCCCTTTTGTAATGCTCCCTTAGATCATCTCGATCTTCCTTTTTTCTTTCCTCTCTTTCTAGACTTCCATCTTTTGAACATCAACGTCCAAACTTAAGTACATCTTTTCTTCTTCGAGCTTTGTTATCCTCCTCTCGAACTCCGAGCTTTGTCTCTCGAACTCCTGTTTCATAATTTCTAACTTTGA
>NW_024403763.1:0-5000 GCF_007990345.1 Gossypium hirsutum | reverse complement strand
AATTTTTGTTGAGTGAAAATTCCAAACAACAAGAACAAGTTATGCGTGATTTATTGAATAAGTTGACATGAAAATGTTCTAGCCCTCCAAAAGATGGAGGAGGAGCCAATGCTAGCATTATGCACAATTTTCATCTTACTCACTTTTGTCAAGAATGAATCAACTTTCCCAACTGAAGATGTAGCAAAAGAAATCTGAAAAAAATAATTAATCATGTTAGTCAATATTATAGTTTTGTTTTCTATTTGTATTCAATCATTTATATTGCAATATAGATCTATAAGGTAATAAGGAATACATGTAGTGCTTGGTTGTATTTTGAAAGCAATAAAATTTTTAATCCGACATTTTAAAATGCCACAACTTCAAAAGGAACTGTTTGGTTAAACTTCAGAATTTCCAAGTATTTATTGGAAGTACTAAAATACTGATTTACACATCAAATTGTGCATCTTAGTCCAAGACCCAAATATCAATCATAATATTCCTCATCATAATTATGCTAACATAAAAGTTGAAAATTGTCAAGTTCCCAAGGTTCGGAGCATTTATTTATTGGAATATAATTATTAATCATTGGTATGGATTTTAACATAATCTACATATCTACATATAAAACATAAATTTCTTCAGGTTGTACCTCATCTAAGATGAACTTGTGATGTTTTGAAGCCAGTCAAACAAGTTTATGTTTTAAGGGGAGAAATCAAAGCTTAGATCTTTAAGACTTAAAATAGAAAAAAGAAGAAATGAAATTTATTACAAGCCAATCTAGTAGCTTCAAGAGACTTATAATCATGATGCAAAGATCTCACAAGGGCAGGCTAATCAAAGCTTGCTGGGAATTGTAAGGGATGGAGCAACTTTCTCGAGGAGTAATGTTTGTCATGACTTCATTAATCATCATTACGCAATAACACTTTTAACAAGAAGAGTTCATGCCTTGGACCTTCATCAATCATTATTATGCAATAACACTTTTAGTAGTAGAAATTCATACCTTGGACCTTAATATTTATACATAGGGACAAAATGGTCATTTTTGTTGCTTTAATTTCATTTCAAAATCTTCTAGGACTTTCAGTTTATTTGTTTGGAGTTAAGGTTTGCGTGGTTGGTTTCACATTAAGCATCCTATTACAAGAACCAATTGAAAATAGGTAAAAAGCTCTAGAAGTGTAACTCGACATAGGTAAAAAGCATCCTACAAGTGGCTAACCTCCTATGGGGTGACAAAAAAAAAACATGATTATCTTCTAATATCATGTTAAGCATCCAACACAAAACCAACTAGCGACAAATGGAAAGATTCAACTTCATTACAAGGCCACAAAAGGTCCAAGATTTAACATGTGGATAAAACCATTAACAATGTTTGTAAATATTTTCGATATAATTTCATATTTGGACTTTTGAGTAATGAAATTACAAGTACTTGTTTAGTGGAAATGAATGCCTACAATGCTAAGCTTTTCTTTGTGTCTTTATCCCTCCTCAACTTATTAAGCTCTACTACAACTAAACTAGTTGCCATAGAATAAGAACACCACCCATAACTTGCTTTTCCAATATGTTTACTTAAAAATCTCTATAAATCCTTCCCCTCAACCACAGGTCCAACTCCTCAACTTTTACAATTTCAAATGGCATTTTAGTTAACGGTTGGACAAGTAATAGCCTAAACAACTTTGAAATACTTGGTTTGAAACTTACCACATCATTAATAAAAACTTAACAAATGTGAGCTGAAATCTTTTTCCTCTCTTAAACTTTTGGTTCACAAAAACTCTCAAATATACATTTGAAACTTAAAAGTCATCTTTCATACCTCATAAACTAGCTTGGGGTTGAACAATATGAGGACCACTAAGTGAGATGTTTCCAAAGGAGGTTTCGGTTTTGTTTTGGTGGTTGTCATGGCCTCCTAAAATTGCAACGTAAAATTGCTCTTTTTATAACTTCTTGACTTCTTTCCTCATTCTATATTTGGTATGATTGAGTTGGCATAACTTATGAGCTTATTATAGCAACAGAATAATTCTTAGGAGTATCATTCATGAAGAAAATACTTACTTGGAAGAAAAAAAAGGAAAATAAAAATAATATGAACTAAGGAAGAAGCAGTAGCAGATTTAGTTCAATGGCAGAAGAAATTGCCATTTGTAAACTATAAATGATTACTAATTTGTTGGCATGGCATGCAAAAAACGTAGATTTAACTTATGAAGTGTAAAAACACTCAGAGGAAAAATTCTGTTATATTGCTACTACTTTAGTTTACAGCTTTATAAAGAGAAAAATAATCATTTTAAAGGAAATAAATCCTAATCCCTAAGAATCAGTAATTGATATCCTAATTTCCTAAGAATCAGTAACTGAGATTAGTTTCTATTTACAAGAGATCACAACAGATTTCTATCCTTAATTATAGGGATTCCAATACCATCAGATTTCTATCCTTAATTATAGGATTCCAACACTCCCCTCAAGTTGGAGTGTAGATGTTAATCAAACCCAGCTTCACTAAGTTCTTCAAACATGTTTCTGTTTAAACTTTTGGTTAACATGTCTGCAACTTGTTGTCTAGTAGGTAGGTAGATGATGCATACTTCTCCTGAGTGTACTTTTTCTTTTATAAAGTGACGATCTATTTCCACATGTTTGGTCCGATCATGATGCACAGGATTATGTGCTATGCTGACAGCAGCCTGGTTGTCACAGTACATCTTCATAGGTCTGGTAAAAGGCACTTTTAGTTCTCCCATAAGTCTTTGTATCCAAACTCCTTCGCATATACCATGAGATAGTGCTCGATACTCTGCCTCTGCACTGCTGCGTGCTACCACAGATTGTTTTTTGCTCCTCCACGTCACGAGATTACCCCAAACATAACTACAATAGCCGCTTGTAGAGCGTCTATCATTAACAGAACCTGCCCAGTCTGCATCAGTGTAGACTTCCACGCTTCGGTGATAGTCTTCTTGAAGTATAGGCCTTTACCAGGAGTTCCTTTTAGGTATCTTAGTATTCTATATGCAGCTTCCAGTGCTTCTCCCTCGGGGCATGCATATACTGGCTAATAACACTCACACTGAAGGCTATGTCTGGACGGGTGTGAGATAGGTAGATGAGCCTTCCTACTAGACGTTGATATCTCCCCCTGTCGATTTCTTCTCCATCCTCATTAGTTCCCAATTTGAGGTTAAACTCCATAGGAGTTTCGGCTGGTTTGCTGCCATCAAACCAACTTCCGACAGTAGATCAAGAACATATTTCCTTTGGGAAATGAAGATACCTTTTTTCGACCTTGCTACCTCCATACCAAGAAAATATTTAAGACTCCCCAAGTCTTTAAGTTCAAACTCTGTACCAAGAAATTCTTTCAATCTCAAAATTTCGCTCGAGTCATTTCCTGTTATTATTATATCGTCAACATAAACGATAAGGATGCAGCATTTACCCTCTTCCGAGTGCTTGTAGAACATGGTGTGGTCTGCCTGTCCTTGAATGTAATTTCTGCTAGTCATAGCTTTTGCAAATTGGCTGAACCACGATCGTGGAGATTGTTTCAGCCCATACAATGACTTCTTCAACTTACACACTTGGTCCTTGTTTTCTTCAAACCCTGGTGGGAAATCCATATACACCTCCTCATTTAATTCCCCGTTGAGAAAAGCATTTTTTACATCCAATTGAGTCAAGTGCCAATCAAGGTTGGCAGCAAGAGATAGCAGGACCCGAACGGTGTTTAGCTTGGCAACCGGTGCAAACGTCTCGTTGTAGTCGAGACCATAAGTTTGGGTGAATCCCTTAGTCACAAGTCGAGCTTTGTATCGGTCAATACGGCCATCGGGTTTAAATTTCGTAGTGAAAATCCATTTGCACCCTACGGTTTTTTTCCCTTTAGGCAGATCCGAGACTTCCCATGTTTCATTATTTTTGAGGGCTTTCATTTCTTCCATCACGGCTTGTCTCCACTCAGTTGATTCAAGAGCCTCTTCTATATTTTTTGGAATTTTTACAGAATCAACATTAGTCACAAAAGCTTTGTAAGACTTAGATAAATTTCCATAGGATACAAACCGAGAAATAGGATGTTGAGTGCAGCTCCTTGTACCCTTTCGAACTGCAATTGGAAGATAGATGGATGGTGACGGAGGTGGGACTTCTGCTTCAGAATAGTCCTCGGTTGGAGATGTAATTGGCACTGCTGTATCAGCTTCAGAAGAACGATTCCGTCGGGAGTAAACCTGTATTTGCTGTTTTCCTTGACCAAGTGGCTGTTGTACTTCGGTGGAGGTATTGTCATTGGGAAGGACGGTGTTAAATTCTTGCTGTATAGGGGAAACAACTAAATCTAGGATAGTAGTAGTAGGATCAGGCGGTATAATGAGGAGAGTATTAAGGGTCTCATCTTCATTAAAAATCTCCCCCTGAAGATGAGATGCTGCAAAGTATGGTTCATTTTCAAAGAAGGTAACATCTCGAGAGACAAACATTCGGCGCAATGTTGGTGAGTAACACTTATAGCCTTTTTGTGTAGGGGAATATCCAATGAAGATACAGGTGTGGGCTCGAGGATCAAGTTTGGATTGATTTGGTTGATGGTTATGGACAAAAGCTTTACAGCCGAATATTTTGGCTGGAAGATTAGGGACATGAAATAGAGGGAAGGCCTTTAAAAGAGTATTTAGAGGTGTTTGGAAATTGAGGATCTTTGATGGCATTCGGTTTATGAGATAGCAGGCAGTAAGGACAGCTTCTCCCCACAAGTATTTTGGAACATTCATAGTGAACATTATGGCTCGAGCCACATCAAGAAGATGACGATTTTTCCTCTCAGAGATCCCGTTTTGTTGAGGAGTGTAAGGACAAGAGCTTTGGTGTATAATGCCTTGGTCAGAAAGGTATGGACTTAAGACAGAGTTGAAGTATTCTCTCCCATTGTCAGTACGGAGGGTATGTATGGTAGAGTTGAATTGGGTTCGAACCATTGAGTG
>NW_024403762.1:0-5000 GCF_007990345.1 Gossypium hirsutum | reverse complement strand
CTGTTTATTTATAGTAATGGATCCCGATCCCGACCGAGAGGTAGCTGATGATCTTGAGAGTGTAGCGCCTGCTCCCGCACAAGGGACAGCGCCGGCGGACTCTCAACCTAATGCTAGTAACCCGAATGATGAAGCTAGACAAGCTTTCTATAGCGTGATGAATGATTGGTTCACCAATACATTCGAACTAATACGGCTGTTCCACAACCTCCATTCCCGACTAATACCACCCCCGCACCTACAATACCTCCGGTAACTGACCAAATAAGGTCAAATAAGCCCCAGTTGACAGAATCCGAAAACATGGGGCTACTGAATTTAAGGCTACGGATAGCGACGACGCCGAGCAAGCTGAATTTTGGTTGGACAACACTATCCGGGTACTCGATGAGCTATCTTGTACACCAGATGAATGCCTAAAGTGTACTATCTCCTTGCTACGCGATTCTGCCTACTATTGGTGGAGTACTCTGACTTCTGTTGTGCCCCGAGAGCAAGTAACTTGGGAGTTTTTCCAAACTGAGTTTCGGAAAAATATCAGTCAGAGATTTGTTGATCAAAAACGGAAGGAATTTCTTGAGCTTAAGCAAGGTTCCATGTCGGTTACTGATTACGAGCGAAGATTTGTTAGACTTAGCAAATACGCTCGAGAATGTGTTTCGTCCGAGGCTATCATGTGTAAATGCTTCGAGGATGGGCTGAATGAAGATATAAAAATGTTCGTTGGCGTTCTTGAAATACGAGAGTTCGTAGTACTGTCGAGCGAGCTTGTAAAGCCGAAGAGCTTAGAAAAGAAAAACAAAAAGTTGATGAGGGAACTGGAGAGTTTGTAAAAGATCTTCGGGAAAGTCTCTTCAACAGGCATCGAAGAAATTTGAGATGATGTGGGCTGGTCGAGAGGCACTTCGGGCCTTTTTAGACGAGATCGTGATCGACCCCCTGTGGGTACACGAGGCACTTCGGTCGCCAGTGTTGGGAATGAACGTCGAGACAGAACGAAATGTCGATATTGCGGTAAATGGCATTCGGGGAGTTGTAGATTCCCTGACCACTCTGTTACAAGTGCGGATCAGTTGACCACTTCATTAAAGATTGCCCGAGGTTGTCTGAACAGAATGTAAATCAGAGTGGGAAACCGGGTGCTACCACTACTCGAGGTAGACCATCTGGAAATACGGGCAATGCTAGTGGTGGTCAGAGAGGATCTAGAGATGCTACGACCAGATCCGAGGCTCGTGCGCCTGCTAGAGCTTATGCTATACGTGCCCGCGAGGATGCTTCTTCGCCTGATGTTATTACCGGTACTTTTATTCTCTTTGATACTAATGTAATTGCTTTGATTGACCCCGTTCTACTCATTCTTACATATGTGAAACCTTAGCATCCAGTAAGACTTTACCTATTGAGTCTACTGAGTTCGTAATTCGGGTGTCAAATCCCTTGGGTCGTTACGTGCTTGTCGACAAAGTGTGTAAGAAATGTCCCCTAGAAATTCGAGGTTCCTGTTTTCCGGCGGACTTGATGCTTTTGCCGTTTGATGAATTTGATGTTATTCTTGGTTTGGATTGGTTGACCGCGCATGATGCGGTTGTGAATTGCAAAAGCAAGACTATTGATTTGAGGTGCGCAAATAACGAAGTAATCCGAGTTGAGTCTACGGACTTGGAGGGGATGCTAGCTGTAATATCAGCAATGTTGGCCCAGAAATATGTAAGAAAAGGGTGTGAAGCATACCTTGCGTATGTACTTGATGACAAAGAATTAGAAAAGAAACCGAATCTGTGCCGGTGGTTTGTGAATACCCGGATGTTTTTCCTGAAGAATTACCGGGTTTACCACCTGTTCTGGAGGTAGAGTTTGGTATTGAGCTTGTACCTGGGACTACGCCGATTTGATAGCTCCGTATCGTATGGCACCAACCGAGTTAAAAGAGTTGAAAGCTCAGTTGCAAGAATTGACGGATAGAGGTTTTGCTCGACCAAGTTTCTCACCTTGGGGTGCACCAGTATTGTTCGTGAAAAAGAAGGACGGAACCATGAGGTTGTGCATTGACTATCGTCAACTGAATAAAGTGACGATAAAGAACAAATATCCGTTACCACGTATCGATGATTTGTTCGACCAACTGAAGGGAGCCTCAGTGTTCTCAAAAATAGATTTGAGATCGGGCTATTATCAGTTGCGAATTCGAGATTCGGACATACCCAAAACTGCCTTCAGAACGAGATATGGTCACTACGAGTTCTTAGTGATGCCGTTTGGGCTCACTAATGCCCTGCGGTATTTATGGATTTGATGAATCGGATCTTCAGACCATATTTGGATCGGTTCGTAGTTGTGTTCATTGATGACATATTGGTCTATTCAAGAGATGAGACCGAGCATGCTGAGCACCTGAGACTGGTGTTGCAAATTTTGCGGGATAAGCAGTTATATGCTAAGTTCAGTAAGTGTGAGTTCTGGTTAAGAGAGGTTAGCTTCTTGGGTCATGTGGTATCCGCATCGGGTATTCGAGTTGACCCGAACAAAATTTCAGCCATACTTAACTGGAAGCCTCCAAGAAATATTACCGAAGTTTGGAGCTTCCTGGGACTCGCCGGTTATTACCGACGATTTGTCAAAGGTTTCTCGATGATAGCCACACCAATGACGAAGCTACTTCAAAGGATGTTAAGTTCGAATGGACGGAGAAATGTCAGAAAAGTTTTGGTCAACTAAAAACTTATTTGACTGAAGCTCCAATTTTAGTGCAACCCGAATCAGGCAAAGAGTTTGTCATTTATAGTGACGCATCCCTACTTGGGTTGGGTTGCGTATTGATGCAAGAAGGTCGAGTGGTGGCCTATGCGTCGAGACAATTAAAGCCACATGAGAAAAATTATCCAACCCATGATCTTGAACTAGCTGCCATCGTATTTGCTTTAAAAATATGGTGACATTACTTATTTGGTGAAAAGTGCCATGTATTTTCGGATCACAAAAGTCTCAAATATTTGATGACTCAAAGAGACTTAAATCTGCACAAAGACGTTGGCTTGAGTTGTTGAAAGATTACGAGCTTGTCATTGATTACCACCCGGGAAAGGCTAATGTGGTTGCGGACGCCTTAAGCCGGAAATCATTGTTTGCTTTACGAGCGATGAATGTGCACTTGTCTGTTCTACCCGACAATGTGTTAATAGCTGAATTAAAAGCCAAACCATTATTGATTCATCAAATTCGTGAAGCCCAGAAAGTTGATGATGAATTGGTTGCAAAACGGGCTGAGTGTGCTCCGAACAAGGAATCGAAGTTTCAAATTGATGATGATGATTGTTTGAGGTTCAGAAGTCGTTTGTGTATTCCAAGGAGTTCGAAACTCATTTCGATGATTCTGAACGAAGCCATTGTAGCCGAATGTCAAGTCACCGGGGAGTACGAAAATGTACAACGATTTGAAACGTTGGTTTTGGTGGCATGGTATGAAACGAGACATCTCCGACTTTGTTTCGAGATGTTTAATATGTCAACAAGTGAAAGCGGAACATCAAGTGCCTTCAGGATTACTTCAGCCGATCATGATACCCGAGTGGAAATGGGATCGAGTCACAATGGACTTTGTGTCCGGACTGCCATTGTCAACAAGTAAGAAGGATGCGATTTGTGTTGTTGTTGATAGACTGACTAAGTCGGCTCACTTTATCCCCGTGCGTACGGATTTTTCATTGGATAAACTAGCCGAATTGTATGTTTCTCAAATTGTGAGATTACACGGGGTACCTATTTCTATCGTGGCGGATAGAGATCCGAGATTCACCTCACAATTTGGAAGAAATTGCAAGAAGCTTTGGGTACCAAGCTGCATTTTAGCACTGCTTTTCACCCCCAAACCGATGGTCAATCCGAGCGGATAATTCAGATACTTGAGGATATGTTGAGATGTTGCATCCTCGAGTTCAGTGGTTCATGGAACGGTATTTACCTTGATTGAATTCGCTTACAACAATAGTTTTCAATCAAGTATTAAGATGGCACTTACGAGCTTGTACGGTCGTAATGCCGTACACCATTGTTTTGGACCGAGCTCGGTGGAAGTAAAATTTTCGGAGTTGATTTGATTAAATATGCCAAACAGAAAGTAAAGGTAATCCGTGAAAGTCTGAAAGCAGCCACAGATCGTCAAAAATCGTATGCGGATTGGATTTGAAACGAAAGGACATTGAATATCAGGTGGGAGATAAAGTGTTCCTTAAAGTTTCGCCTTGGAAAAAGGTACTCAGGTTTGGCCGTAAGGGCAAGTTGAGCCCGAGATTCATTGGGCCATACGAAATCTCCGAACGAGTTAGTCCGGTGGTGTATAGATTGATTTTGTCCCCTGAGCTTGAAAAGATTCACGACGTCTTTCATGTTTCGATGCTTCGACGCTATCGATCTGATCCATCGCACATAATTAGCCCATCAGAGGTTGAAATTCAAGCCGATATGAGTTATGAAGAAGAACCGATGCGTGTCCTATCTCGTGAAGTGAAGGAGTTGCGAAACAAAAGGGTTCCGTTAGTGAAGGTGTTATGGCTCAAACACGGGATCGAGGAAGCTACTTGGGAAACCGAGAGCTCGAAGAAAGAACGATACCCAAACCTATTTACCGGTAAGCTTTTCGGGGACGAAAATTTCTTAAGTGGGGGAGAGTTGTGACAGCCCAAAATTGACCCTAGTCGGGAAGTGGTTTCGGGACCGCTAAACCGAGTCGTAAAAATTATTAACCGTCATAATTGATGCTCATTATATGTACATGTGCATGTGTGAAAATTTCGTGTTTGAATTTTGTTAATTGTAAGTGAATTTCATCGAATAGGACTTATGTGAGAAAATTTTAAAATGTGATAGGTCAATGCGTAAGGACCTATTAGAGCATGTGGAAAAAGGGGGGACTTGCATGTCAAATTCCCCCCTACTAGCAGTGGCCGGCCATGACAAGCATGGTAGACCAAGTGTGATGGGCAAGACATGTCATAGACATG
>NW_024403761.1:0-5000 GCF_007990345.1 Gossypium hirsutum | reverse complement strand
TTTATTATTTTATGCCCATGCTCCTTATTTTATTTTTTTCCACCCATGATGCACCAACACAACATGTCTATGACATGTCTTGCCCATCACACTTGGTCTACCATGCTTGTCATGGCCGGCCACTACTAATTAGGGGGGAATTTGACATGCAAGTCCCCCTTTTTATTTCATGCACTAATAGGTCCTTATGCTTCGACCTATCACATTTCAAAAAAGTCGCACATAAGTCCTATTGACTAAATTCACATGCAATCGACTAAATCGAAGCTTGAAATTTTCACACATTCATAATTATATATTCTAGACAATAAATATCACATTCAAACATTTCGTGACTCGATTTAGCGGTCCCGAAACCACTTCCCGACTAGTGTCAATTTTGGGCTGTCACAACTCTCCCCACTTAAGAAATTTTCGTCCCCGAAAATCTTACCGGTAAATAGGTTTGGGTATCGTTCTTTCATCGAGCTCTCGGTTTCCCAAGTAGCTTTCTCGATCCCGTGTTTGAGCCATAACACCTTAACTAACGAACCCTTTTGTTTCGTAACTCTTTCACTTCGCGACTAGGATACGAATCGGTTCTTCTTCATAACTCAAGTCAGATTGAATTTCAACTTCTGAGGGATTAATCACATGTGACGGATCGGATCTATAACGTTGAAGCATCGAAACATGAAAGACATCGTGAATCTTTTCAAGTTCAGGGGGCAAAATCAATCTATACGCAACCGGACCAACTCGTTCGGAGATTTCGTACGCCCAATGAATCTCGAGCTCAACTTGCCCTTACGGCCAAATCTGAGTACCTTTTTCCATGGCGAAACTTTAAGAAACACTTATCTCCCACCTAATATTCAATGTCTTTTCGTTTCAAATCCGCATACGATTTTTGACGATCTGTGGCTGCTTTCAGACTTTCACGGATTACCTTTACTTTCTGTTCGGCATCTTTAATCAAATCAACTCCGAAAATTTTACTTTCACCGAGCTCGGTCCAAAACAATGATGTACGGCATTTACGACGTACAAAGCCTCGTAAGGTGCCATCTTAATACTTGATTGAAAACTATTGTTGTAAGCGAATTCAATCAAAGTAAATACCGTTCCCATGAACTACTGAACTCGAGGATGCAACATCTCAACATATCCTCAAGTATCTGAATTATCCGCTCAGATTGACCATCGGTTTGGGGTGAAAAGCAGTGCTAAAATGCAGCTTGGTACCCAAAGCTTCTTGCAATTTCCTCCAAAATCGCGAGGTGAATCTCGGATCTCTATCCGACACGATAGAAATAGGTACCCCGTGTAATCTCACAATCTGAGAAACATACAATTCGGCTAGTTTATCCAATGAAAAATCCGTACGCACGGGGATAAAGTGAGCCTACTTAGTCAGTCTATCAACAACAACCCAAATCGCATCCTTCTTACTTGCTGACAATGGCAGTCCGGACACAAAGTCCATTGTGACTCGATCCATTTCCACTCGGGTATCATGATCGGCTGAAGTAATCCTGAAGGCACTTGATGTTCCACTTTCACTTGTTGACATATTAAACATCTCGAAACAAAGTCGGAGATGTCTCGTTTCATACCATGCCACCAAAACCAACGTTTCAAATCGTTGTACATTTTCGTACTCCCCGGGTGAATTGACATTCGGCTACAATGGGCTTGTTCAGAATCATCGAAATGAGTTCGAATTACTTGCAACGCACAAACGACTTCTGAACCTCAAACAATCATCATCATCAATTTGAAACTCCGATTCCTTGTTCGGAACACACTCAGCCCGTTTTGCAACCAATTCATCATCAACTTTCTGGGCTTCACGAATTTGATGAATCAATAATGGTTTGACTTTTAATTCAGCTACTAACACATTGTCGGGTAGAACAGACAAGTGCACATTCATCGCTCGTAAAGCAAACAATGATTTCCGGCTTAAGGCGTCCGCAACCACATTAGCCTTTCCGGGTGGTAATCAATGACAAGCTCGTAATCTTTCAACAACTCAAGCCAACGTCTTTGTCGCAGATTTAAGTCTCTTTGAGTCATCAAATATTTGAGACTTTTGTGATCCGAAAATACATGGCACTTTTCACCAAATAAGTAATGTCGCCATATTTTTAAAGCAAATACGATGGCAGCTAGTTCAAGATCATGGGTCGGATAATTTTTCTCATGTGGCTTTAATTGTCTCGACGCATAGGCCACCACTCGACCTTCTTGCATCAATACGCAACCCAACCCAAGTAGGGATGCGTCACTATAAATGACAAACTCTTTGCCTGATTCGGGTTGCACTAAAATTGGAGCTTCAGTCAAATAAGTTTTCAGTTGATCGAAACTTTTTGACATTTCTCCGTCCATTCGAACTTAACATCCTTTTGAAGTAGCTTCGTCATTGGTGTGGCTATCATCGAGAAACCTTTTCAAATCGTCGGTAATAACCGCGAGCCCCAGGAAGCTACGAACTTCGGTAATATTTCTTGGAGGTTTCCAGTTAAGTATGGCTGAAATTTTGTTCGGGTCAACTCGAATACCCGATGCGGATACCACGTGACCCAAGAAGCTAACCTCTCTTAACCAGAACTCACACTTACTGAACTTAGCATATAACTGCTTATCCCGCAAAATTTACAACACTAGTCTCAGGTGCTCAGCATGTTCGGTCTCATCTCTTGAATAGACCAAGATGTCATCAATGAACACAACTACGAACCGATCCAAATATGGTCTGAAGAACCGATTCATCAAATCCATAAATACCGCAGGGGCATTAGTGAGCCCAAACGGCATCACTAAGAATTCTTAGTGACCATATCTCGTTCTGAAGTCAGTTTTGGGTATGTCCGAATCTCGAATTCGCAACTGATAATAGCCCGATCTCAAATCTATTTTTGAGAACACTGAGGCTCCCTTCAGTTGGTCGAACAAATCATCGATACGCGGTAACGGATATTTTTTCTTTATCGTCACTTTATTCAGTTGACGATAGTCAATGCACAACCTCATGGTTCCGTCCTTCTTTTTCACGAACAATACTGGTGGACCCCAAGGTGAGAAACTTGGTCGAGCAAAACCTCTATCCATCAATTCTTGCAACTGAGCTTTCAACTCTTTTAACTCGGTTGGTGCCATACGATACGGAGCCATCGAAATCGGCGTAGTCCCAGGTACAAGCTCAATACCAAACTCTATCTCCCGAACAGGTGGTAAACCCGGTAATTCTTCAGGAAAAACATCCGGTATTCACAAACCACCGGCACAGATTTGGGTTTCTTTTCTAATTCTTTGTCATCAAGTACATACGCAAGGTATGCTTCGCACCCTTTTCTTACATATTTCTGGGCCAACATTGAGGATATTACAGCTGGCAACCCATCCAAGTCCGTAGACTCAACTCGGATTACTTCGTTATTTGCGCACCTCAATTCAATAGTCTTGCTTTTGCAATTCACAACCGCATCATGCACAGTCAACCAATCCAACCCGAGAATAACATCAAATTCATTAAACGGCAAAAGCATCAAGTCCGCCGGAAAACAGGAACCTCGAATTACTAGGGGACATTTCTTACACACTTTGTCGACAAGCACGTAACGACCCAAGGGATTTGACACCCGAATTACGAACTCAGTAGACTCAATAGGTAAAGTCTTATTGGATGCTAAGGTTTCACATATGTAAGAATGAGTAGAACCGGGGTCAATCAAAGCAATTACATTAGTATCAAAGAGAGTAAAAGTACCGGTAATAACATCAGGCGAAGAAACATCCTCGCGGGCACGTATAGCATAAGCTCTAGCAGGCGTACGAGCCTCGGATCTGGTCGTAGCATCTCTAGATCCTCTCTGACCACCACCAGCATTGCCTATATTTCCAGATGGTCTACCTCGAGCAGTGGTAGCACCCGGTTTTCCACTCTGATTTACATTCTGTTCAGACAACCTCGGGCAATCTTTAATGAAGTGGTCAACTGATCCGCACTTGTAACAGGAGCGGTCAGGGAATCTACAACTCCCCGAATGCCATTTACTGCAATATCGACATTTCGTTCTGTCTCGACGTTCATTCCCAACACTGGCGATCGAAGTGCCTCTTGTACCCACAGGGGGTCGATCACGATCTCGTCTAAAAAGGCCCGAAGTGCCTCTCGACCAGCCCACATCATATCGAAATTTCTTCGATGCCTGTTGAAGAGACTTTCCCGAAGATCTTTTACGAAACTCTCCAGTTCCCACATCAACTTTTTGTTTTTCTTTTCTAAGCTCTTCAGCTTTACAAGCTCGCTCGACAAGTACTACGAACTCTCGTATTTCAAGAATGCCAACGAACATTTTTATATCTTCATTCAGCCCATCCTCGAAGCGTCTACACATGATAGCCTCGGACGAAACACATTCACGAGCGTATCTACTAAGTCTAACAAATTTTCGCTCGTAATCAGTAGCTGACATAGAACCTTGCTTAAGCTCAAGAAATTCCTTCCGTTTTTGATCAACAAATCTCTGACTGATATACTTTTTCCGAAACTCAGTTTGGAAAAACTCCCAAGTTACTTGCTCTCGGGGCACAACAGAAGTCAGAGTACTCCACCAATAGTAGGCAGAATCGCGTAGCAAGGAGATAGTACACTTTAGGCATTCATCGGGTGTACAAGATAGCTCATCGAGTACCCGGATAGTGTTGTCCAACCAAAATTCAGCTTGCTCGGCATCATCGCTGTCCGTAGCTTTAAATTCAGTAGCCCCATGTTTTCGGATTCTGTCAACTGGAGGCTTATTTGACCTTATTTGGTCAGTTTCCGGAGGTATTGTAGGTGCGGGGGTGGTATTTGCCGGGAATGGAGGTTGTGGAACAGCCGTATTAGTTCGAATATATTGGTTGAACCAATCATTCATCACGCTATAGAAAGCTTGTCTAGCTTCATCATTCGGGTTACTAGCATTAGGTTGAGAGTCCGCCGGCGCTGTCCCTTGTGCGGGAGCAGGCGC
>NW_024403760.1:0-5000 GCF_007990345.1 Gossypium hirsutum | reverse complement strand
CTCTAGCAATGGATTAAGTGTGCAAGCCTGAATTGACCGATCTAAACAAGTGATAGGTAATCTTTTGGATAAGTGTTTTGGTTAAGGTTTTTGTTAATTCGATTAGTAAGCTATTAACCGAAGCTTGTGATTGAATATAGGTTGATCGTGGACTATTTGCACACTTTCACAAACAAGATGTGTAAACACTATCTAATCTATGGAAATCGGCAAAAGCCGGAATGAGCAAATGATGACGCTACACAGGCGTGCGCTCACTCGTGTGGTGGTCCGTGTGACTAAACATGGGCATTTGATCGATGAGGTCAACCATGAGTGATTTCATGGGTCGAGGCCGTCTTGGGCAATTTCGGGCTGAACTGGGCCATGTGGGTCCACGGGCACGTGGGCCCCACTCGGGTAAACTACATGAACGTGTGGAGAATATTAAGCCAGGCTGTGTAATACACACTACCGAGGCCATTTCTGGGCTATGTAGACCCACATGGGCCGCAATATGGGTCGTGTGCCCATTTTCACTGTTTGACTGTTAAGGTTGCATGGGTCGCTCGAGACGACTGTGGACCTACTGTTGGGTCGATAAGTGTACCTAGACCCCCTAATTGTGAAAATGACTGATATGTCCCTATGAGATGTATGATTATGTTTGAGCATGTCATTTTATATATACTAATCACATATATGACATTATGACATGATGCATGATATGTTGTATGGGGATGGGATTTATTGTGATTGGAGGAAGTGTACTGTACTAGCAGCTCTACTGCAAAAACTGATTAGTGCCGCAATCGGTACTACTTGGAGTGTAAGGATGGGTGGGTGGATTTTATCCCCACATGGAGTGTAGGGTTGGACAGAGATGGAGTGTAAAGGCTGGTTGGGTAGGATTTATTGATTATATATCCATACTATACTGTTACTGAGATGGGCTCAAGCCCACACTAATACTGATACTGTAATGGGTTAAGGCCCTGACTGAAATTGAACCATGTCTGAATTGGTCTTAGGCCCAGACTGTATATGCTCTTTAATTGATTATATGATATGGGATTACACACTGTGTTTTCATAACTCACCCATCTGTTTATCTGTACAGGTAATGTAACACCCCTTACCCGTGTTCTAAGCATGAACAGGGTACAAGACATTACCGGAACATAATACATGCAAACGTACAAAATCATGACATAAATGTTTTTTTTTAAAACATACATTTTCATGTCCTATAACCTGAACAATATTAGTTAACATCAACGGGCATATACAAAATGAACTATTAAATTTTGAAGACCAACATTTTAGGCCAGTTTAATTATGACATAGAACAAAAATAACCAAGTCATCTATACATGCCATAACTCCAAAATAATGTTTACAAAATACCAAAAAGTATTGATAGCGCGGATAGATCTCCGACGATCTCCGAATCCCTAGCTGGTCTAGTGACACTATAAGACAAGAGAAAGAAAAGAGAGTAAGCGTAAAGCTTAGTAAGTAAGTACGTAAGTGATATACAATTTATCAACATATTTCTCAAAATAAAACAATCATAATGGTACATAATCTCATGTTTAGGTCAAGCTATTTTCTTGAGTCACTATCACTAAATCATTTATATCTGGAGTTACGGAACTTCGAATTTGAATCTGTTAATTTTCAAAAAAAACTAGACTCATATAATTTCTTTCCATAAAAATTTCAGAATTTTTGGTTTAGCCAATTAGTACAGTTTATTCATTAAAGTTTCCCCTATTTCACCGTCCGACAGTTTCGACCTCTTCTTACTAAAAATTAAATATCTCATAGTAAAAAACTCGGATAATGTTCTTGTTTATTTCTATTAAAATTATACTCATCGAAGATTATAGGAATATAAATTATAACCCATAATTATTTTTCTAAAATTTTTAACAATTTTTCCAAGTAAGATTAGGGGATCTCGAATTCATTCTGACACTATCTCACAAAAATTAGAATATCATATAATATAGAACTCTTTTGCTCCCCCTGTTTCTTTTATATGAAATAGACTCATTAAGATTTAATTAAATAATTTATTTGAAATTTAATTCAACTTACACAATTTTTGATGAATTTTCAAATTCACACAACTGCTATTGTCCAACACTATTTTACTACTAAAATTCACTCTTACATAATTTCACTTAATCTATTTTGTCTTATTGAAGTTCACTCAAATATCGAGCATATTGCTCAAAATTTTCTTAAACATATACTTGCATTTATTCATCATATAATCATGTGCACATGTAATTTTACTTAATCGATTTTCCCATTGAACTCTTCGAAATAATAACTGATACTCAGTTGCCTGCACATATTTTCACACTTGTAGCCAAAGCTATCTAGTACGCATAGTAGCCTGCATTAATACTACACATGCGACCAATTATCCGGTACACGTAGTAGCCTACACTTAGTACTACACACGTGACCTAGCCATCTGATACACGTAGTAGCCTGCACTTAATACTACACACGTGATCGAAATTATCGGGTACGCAAATAGCCTGCACTTAGTACTACACATGCGACCAATAATCCGGTACACGTAGTAGCCTGCATTTAGTACTACACATGTGACCTCACAATAGATCATTCGTATCGTTTTTATTCCGAAGGCTCAACCGGGAAATTCCTCACTTTCCAACATGTTACAATTTATTCATAGTCCTTTTCAATTGCAATTTACAACAAATAATCATTCTATAGGTAGCCACATTTCATATGATAACAAATATAATAAAATAAAAAGAATCGATAAACTATTTACGTACAAACTGTGACAGCCCAAATTGACCCTAGTCGGAAAGTGGTTTCGGGACTACTAAACCGAGTCATAAAAATAATTAACCATCATAGTTGAGGCTCATTATATGTACATATGCATGTGTGAAAATTTCATGTTTGAATTTTGTTAATTGTAAGTGAATTTTATCAAATAGGACTTATGTGAGAAAATTTAGAAATGTGCTAGGCAAATGTAAAGTGGCCTAATAATGCATGTTGTGAAAATGATGGGTTTGCATGTCAAATTACCCAAAATTAAAGCATAGTGACCGGCCATGCTATGGGTGGAAACATGTTGTAAACATGTTGTGTAGTGTGTTATGTTAGAAAGAATAAAAAAAGGGGTTAGGATTAAAGTAATGCAAAGGGAGGAGTGATGAAAAAAAAATTGTCTCACCCATGCCCCCCCATTGCCGTGAATTGAAGAAAGAAAACAAAAAAAAGTGTTCATCCTTGAACATCTTTGGCCGAAAATTTTAAGGAGAAAGGAAGAAGAAAGGATTTTCTTGCTTCTTGTTCGGTTGGTTGGTGTTTAGGAGGAGGTATGTTTGGTGTTGTTCCATGAGATTCATGCATGTTTTTATTTTATTTTATTTTATTTATTTGTTAGCTTGAGTTCTATCTAGCCCATGGTTTAGATCTTTGCTATGTGATGGAGATGATATTCGGCCATGGGTGTTGTCTTCTTGGTTGATGTTTGATGTTGTGGTGATGAGGCATAAAGATGGGTTAAGTTTCGGCTAAGGAGGATTTGTGATTGATGCCATTTGCATGCTAAATGTGAAGCTTTGTAATGATACATGTGGTGGTGGATTTTCTTTTTAGCATTCTTGAGTTAGGCCTTAAGTTCTTTGTTTAACCCATGACCAAAATTTAAGTGGTATGGTGTCTTGATGCATTCGGCCATGTTAGGAAGTAGAAGAGAAGCATGGTTGTTGATCATGTTATTTGGATGAAAATGGTAGTAAGGTGAAGTGCAAATGTTAGTATTTGATCTCTAGAGTATATATGTGTATTAGCGAGTTTTGAACTTAAAACGAATTGGTATTTAGTCAATACAAGTAACCATAATTGTAGAATGTATTAAGTGTTGCAATCGGCCTCAACATAGACATGCATATTCGGCCATAGAAAGAAGATTGGTGTTGCATGTATTCGGTTAGAGGCAAGCATATTGATGCTTTTATTTTGGCTTAGACAATCGGCTAAAAGGGAGTGTGGGTTAATATGTTGAGTTGATTCATGATTTCATATGTATGTGACTTTAATGTCTAATGTATATATATGGGCTAAGTACTTTGAGTTCCTCTTTTCGATGCTCAAATGATTAAATCAATTTATTTGTTAAATTAAGCTCAAGAGCAAAGGGGAACTAAATCCGATAAAGGGAAGGAAAAAGTGGTCGAATAGCCATCGGAATCGTTCGACAACATCCGAGGTAAGTTTTCGAGTAACGAGACTTAGTTTACGATTTGATTAAGTCATGACGTATGAGCATAACAAATATACGGTGATATGATGATTCTACTTGAATTATATGTTGAGTTAATTAGTCTATAGTATGACGGGTAGCCGTATGTGCATAGAGATCGTGTCATAAAGCAAACTAAACCATGTGTTTGTATGTGGCTAGTGAGCCGAAAATGGGATTGCTTAATACGTGACTTGTGTTTGAACTCTAATTATGAAAATGAAATATAGATGTGTCATGATTTATTGATATGTGCATGAATATTTGGATGATAACCGGGCTAAGTCCCGAAGGCATTTTGCGCTACTGACTAGTTCCGGGCTAAGTCCCGAAGGCATTTGTGCGAGTTACTATATCCGGGCTAAGTCCCGAAGGCATTTGTGCGAGTTACTATATCCGGGCTAAGTCCCGAAGGCATTGGTGCGAGTTACTATATCCGGCTATGTCCCGAAGGCATTGAGCGAGTAGCTATATCCGGTTAAATCCCGAAGGTACTTGGCTTGGGAATGAGCGACCTTGCTGTAATAGTTTCAATTAATATGCTCGTAAAATCCCAGCAATGAGGTATGTCTCGTATATGCATTGATTTAGTTGATCCCTTACAATTAGTATTCGCTCAGTCGATAAATGAGCTACCGGCCTTTGGCTAAGTTGATCTTTTGTGTATGAATATAAGGTTGGTAATGTGAAGTAAGTATGATATTGAGAATTTGTG
>NW_024403759.1:0-5000 GCF_007990345.1 Gossypium hirsutum | reverse complement strand
CACTAAAAATAGTAGGAATGGAATTAAATAGTGAATAAATTATGTAAACGAACCTTGATGAATGTATTTTCATAAGAAGGTAACGAAACAATCATATGGACAGTATGTTAAGAGATATTCTGGTTCTCGTAAGACAGGGCCAGAACGGTTTCTGGATTCCCTGTTTCGAATTTGGAAATTCATTATAAATCAACTAGAGACAATTAGGAGTCATGCCATATATGTATAGATTCCTCTCTGAGTATAGTTTCTATAGAAAGAAACGACATCAGTATTGAAGCCCTGTACAGGGAGATATCCAAGTCGTAATGCGCAAAGGTCAGTGTAGTCGATCCCTGTAACATGGGAGACTTTGACTAATAAACTGTACTAATTGGCCCAACCAAAAATTCTCGAAAAAAATATGTAGATGGAAATATGAGTCTAGTTTCAGGGAAAATTTACGGAACTGGATTCTGAGTTTCCAGTGACGGTCTCGGGTTCGGGGTGTTACATTTGATTGGTATCAGAGCCACGGTTTAGTCGATTCTAGGACTACCGTGATGCGTTGGGTCTAGCTATACATGCCATTTTATGTGATTATTTGATAGTGTGGTGATTTCTGACAATTGTAAATGTGTTTATTTATAGTAATGGATCCCGATCCCGACCGAGCGGTAGCTGATGATCTTGAGAGTGTAGCGCCTGCTCCTGCACAAGGGACAGCGCCGGCGGACTCTCAACCTAATGCTAGTAACACGAATGATGAAGCTAGACAAGCTTTCTATAGCGTGATGAATGATTGGTTCAACCAATACATTCGAACTAATACGGCTGTTCCACAACCTCCATTCCCGACAAATACCACCCCGCACCTACACTACCTCCGGAAACTGACCAAATAAGGTCAAATAAGCCCCCAGTTGACAGAATCCGAAAACATGGGGCTGCTGAATTTAAAGCTATGGATAGCGACGACGCCGAGCAAGCTGAATTTTGGTTGGACAACACTATCCGGGTACTCGATGAGCTATCTTGTACACCCGATGAATGTCTAAAGTGTACTATCTCCTTGCTACGCGATTCTGCCTACTATTGGTGGAGTACTCTGACTTCGATTGTGCCCCGAGAGCAAGTAACTTGGGAGTTTTTCCAAACTGAGTTTCGGAAAAAGTATATCAGTCAGAGATTTGTTGATCAAAAACGGAAGGAATTTCTTGAGCTTAAGCAAGGTTCTATGTCAGTTACTGATTACGAGCGAAAATTTGTTAGACTTAGTAGGTACGCTCGGGAATGTGTTTCATCCGAGGCTATCATGTGTAAACGCTTCGAGGATGGGCTGAATGAAGATATAAAAATGTTCGTTGGCGTTCTTGAAATACGAGAGTTCGTAGTACTTGTCGAGCGAGCTTGTAAAGCCGAAGAGCTTAGAAAAGAAAAACAAAGAGTTGATGTGGGAACTGGAGAGTTTCGTAAAAGATCTTCGGGAAAGTCTCTTCAACAGGCATCGAAGAAATTTCGAGATGATGTGGGCCGGTCTAGAGGCACTTCGGGCCTTTTTAGACGAGATCGTGATCGACCCCCTGTGGGTACACGAGGCACTTCGGTCGCCAGTGTTGGGAATGAACGTCGAGACAGAACGAAATGTCGATATTGCGGTAAATGGCATTCGGGGAGTTGTAGATTCCCTGACCGCTCCTGTTACAAGTGCGGATCAGTTGACCACTTCATTAAAGATTGCCCGAGGTTGTCTGAACAGAATGTAAATCAGAGTGGGAAACCGGGTGCTACCACTGCTCGAGGTAGACCATCTAGAAATACGGGCAATGCTAGTGGTGGTCAGAGAGGATCTAGAGATGCTACGACCAGATCCGAGGCTCGTGCGCCTGCTAGAGCTTATGCTATACGTGCCCGCGAGGATGCTTCTTCGCCTGATGTTATTACCGGTACTTTTACTCTCTTTGATACTAATGTAATTGCTTTGATTGACCCCGGTTCTACTCATTCTTACATATGTGAAACCTTAGCATCCAGTAAGACTTTACCTATTGAGTCTACTGAGTTCGTAATTCGGGTGTCAAATCCCTTGGGTCGTTACGTGCTTGTCGACAAAGTGTGTAAGAAATGTCCCCTAGTAATTCGAGGTTCCTGTTTTCCGGCGGACTTGATGCTTTTGCCATTTGATGAATTTGATGTTATTCTTGGTTTGGATTGGCTGACCGCGCATGATGCAGTTGTGAACTGCAAAAGCAAGACTATTGATTTGAGGTGCGAAATAACGAGATAATCCGAGTTGAGTCTACGGACTTAAAGGGGTTGTCAGCTGTAATATCCTCAATGTTGGCCCAGAAATAGGTAAGAAAAGGGTGCGAAGCATACCTTGCGTATGTACTTGATGACAAAGAATTAGAAAAGAAACCCGAATCTGTGCCGGTGGTTTGTGAATACCCGGATGTTTTTCCTGAAGAATTACCGGGTTTACCACCTGTTCGGGAGATAGAGTTTGGTATTGAGCTTGTACCTGGGACTACACCGATTTCGATAGCTCCGTATCGTATGGCACCAACCGAGTTAAAAGAGTTGAAAGCTCAGTTGCAAGAATTGACGGATAGAGGTTTCGCTCGACCAAGTTTCTCACCTTGGGGTGCACCAGTATTGTTCGTGAAAAAGAAGGACGAACCATGAGGTTGTACATTGACTATCGTCAGCTGAATAAAGTGACAATAAAGAACAAATATCCGTTACCGCGTATCGATGATTTGTTCGACCAACTGAAGGGAGCCTCAGTGTTCTCAAAAATAGATTTGAGATCGGGCTATTATCAGTTGCGAATTCGAGATTCGGACATACCCAAAACTGCCTTCAGAACGAGATATGGTCACTACGAATTCTTAGTGATGCCGTTTGGACTCACTAATGCCCCTGCGGTATTTATGGATTTGATGAATTGGATCTTCAGACCATATTTGGATCGGTTCGTAGTTGTGTTCATTGATGACATCTTGGTCTATTCAAGAGATGAGACCGAACATGCTGAGCACCTGAGATTAGTGTTGCAAATTTTGCGGGATAAGCAGTTATATGCTAAGTTCAGTAAGTGTGATTCTGGTTAAGAGAGGTTAGCTTCTTGGGTCACGTGGTATCCGCATCGGGTATTCGAGTTGACCCGAGCAAAATTTAGCCATACTTAACTGGAAGCCTCCAAGAAATATTACCGAAGTTCAGAGCTTCCTGGGGCTCGCCGGTTATTACCGACGATTTGTAAAAGGTTTCTCGATGATAGCCATACCAATGACGAAGCTACTTCAAAAGGATGTTAAGTTCGAATGGACGGAGAAATGTCAGAAAAGTTTCGATCAACTGAAAACTTATTTGACTGAAGCTCCAATTTTAGTGCAACCCGAATCAAGCAAAGAGTTTGTCATTTATAGTGACGCATCCCTACTTGGGTTGGGTTGCGTATTGATGCAAGAAGGTCGAGTGGTGGCCTATGCGTCGAGACAATTAAAGCCACATGAGAAAAATTATCCGACCCATGATCTTGAACTAGTTGCCATCGTATTTGCTTTAAAAATATGGCGACTTACTTATTTGGTGAAAAGTGCCATGTATTTTCGGATCACAAAAGTCTCAAATATTTGATGACTCAAAGAGACTTAAATCTGCGACAAAGACGTTGGCTTGAGTTGTTGAAAGATTACGAGCTTGTCATTGATTACCACCCGGGAAAGGCTAATGTGGTTGCGGACGCCTTAAGTCGGAAATCATTGTTTGCTTTACGAGCGATGAATGTGCACTTGTCTGTTCTACCCGACAATGTGTTAGTAGCTGAATTAAAAGCCAAACATTATTGATTCATCAAATTCGTGAAGCCCAGAAAGTTGATGATGAATTGGTTGCAAAACGGGCTGAGTGTGTTCCGAACAAGGAATTGGAGTTTCAAATTGATGATGATATTGTTGAGGTTCAGAAGTCGTTTGTGTGTTCCAAGGAATTCGGAACTCATTTCATGATTCTGAATGAAGCCCATTGTAGCCGAATGTCAATTCACCCGGGGAGTACGAAAATGTACAACGATTTGAAACATTGGTTTTGGTGGCATGGTATGAAACGAGACATCTCTGACTTTGTTTCGAGATGTTTAATATGTCAACAAGTGAAAGCGAACATCAAGTGCCTTCAGGATTACTTCAGCCGATCATGATACCTGAGTGGAAATGGGATCGAGTCACAATGGACTTCGTGTCCGGACTGCCATTGTCAGCAAGTAAGAAAGATGCGATTTGGGTTGTTGTCGATAGACTGACTAAGTCGGCTCACTTTATCCCCGTGCGTACGGATTTTTCATTGGATAAACTAGCTGAATTGTACGTTTCTCAGATTGTGAGATTACACGGGGTACCTATTTCTATCATGTCGGATAGAGATCCGAGATTCACCTCACGATTTTGGAAGAAATTGCAAGAAGCTTTGGGTACCAAGCTGCATTTTAGCACTGCTTTTCACCCCCAAACCGATGGTCAATTCGAGCGGATAATTCAGATACTTGAGGATATGTTGAGATGTTGCATCCTCAAGTTCAGTAGTTCATGGGAACGGTATTTACCTTTGATTGAATTCGCTTACAACAATAGTTTTCAATCAAGTATTAAGATGGCACCTTACGAGGCTTTGTACGGTCGTAAATGCCGTACACCATTGTTTTGGACCGAGCTTGGTGAAAGTAAAATTTTGGAGTTGATTTGATTAAAGATGCCGAACAGAAAGTCAAGGTAATCCGTGAAAGTCTGAAGGCAGCCACAGATCGTCAAAAATCGTATGCGGATTTGAAACGAAAAGACATTGAATATCAGGTAGGAGATAAAGTGTTTCTTAAAGTTTCGCCTTGGAAAAAGGTACTCAGATTTGGCCGTAAGGGCAAGTTGAGCCCGAGATTCATTGGGCCGTACGAAATCTCTGAACGAGTTGGTCCGGTTGCGTATAGATTGATTTTGCCCCCTGAACTTGAAAAGATTCACGAT
>NW_024403758.1:0-5000 GCF_007990345.1 Gossypium hirsutum | reverse complement strand
TTGAGTTTCGTAACTCGAAAATCAGTTTCGTAATTTTTCCTAGAAACTAGACTCATGTGCCCATCTATGTATTTTTTTCTAGAATTTTTGGTCGGGCCAATTAGTACAGTTTATTAGTCAAAGTCTCCCAAGTTGTAGGGGTCGACTACACTGACCTTTGCCCATTACAACTTGGATATCTCCCTGCACGGGGCTTCAATACTGATGCCGTTTGTTTCTATGAAAACTAGACTCAGAGAGGAATCTTTACATATATGGTACGACCCCTAATTATCTCTGGTTAATTTGTAATGGATTTCCAAAGTCGGAGCAGGGAATCCAGAAACCGTTCTGGCCCTGTCCCACAAAAATCTGATTATCTCTTAATATACTGCCCATATGATCTTTTCGTTACTTCCTCATGAAAACAGACTCATCGAGCTTCGATTACATAATTTATTCATCAATTAATTCCACTCCTACTATTTTTAGTGATTTGTTTCAATCTCATGACACTGCTGCTGCCAGCATCTGTTACGAAAGTAACTAGGTCCATTTCATGCCTACCCTTGATCCAACTCAATCGAACATTCGTGCCATTTTCGCATGGCTTAAAGTTTACATGCCAAAATTCAAACACAACGTACTAGCTTATACATGCCAAAATGTTCTTCTAAGCCAACTAAGAAGAAAGTACCAAAACTTGCTATCCGGTGTGATGACTTCGATGACGGCCTGACCCCGCAAAAATAGATGAGTCCAAGCAACCTATAATGGGTGACAAGGAAACACCGAGTGAGTTTATAACTCAGTAAGTCATAAGCAATGCACTACCATCCATCAATAACATTATCACAAGAGGAAACAAAATGGAACGAGACAATTTACTCCATCCATACCGAACCATACCATAGTTCCTCCAACCTATCGATTCAATTTCATATCAATTCATGCATTCACAATCCATATACTCATCAATAGGACATTGAAGCATTTTCATAAATCAATTTATTTTCGTTACAATCAAACAACAAAACGGCCTTTCACCCATCCTACGATAAATTTTATGTACGTGACTTCAAGTATAGTTGTCACATAGGTTCAACTTACCGAGCTCAACACCAAGTATAAGCATAGCACATATTAGCCATGTACTCAAGACACTTACCCGATCCGCTGTCCGCGATCGACTCAATAGTGTCGCACACATAGTGTCCATAATGATTCACGAATGTATTTTGAGTCCGCACACTCAGTGCTATATAATCAACTCGCACACTTAGTGCTACGTAATCAAATCGCACACTTAGTGCTACATAGTCAACCTCGCACACTTAGTGCCGCATGGTCAATTCGCACACTTAGTGCATCATATTCATTTCGCACACTTAGTGCAACATAGTTAAATCGCACACTTAGTGCTGTACAATTTAATCCCGCGCACTTAGCGCCAATCTCATGGTCATAAATGGTTATACCCGCACGTTTAGTGCCGAGATCAACAACTCAGTACATCTTACCTCTTTTCTTTTCATTCAACAATTTCATCATCACATACGTACATGCATATATATATGTATATTTATTCATTCCATTCAGCATCAATACATAAACATTATGACCATTTGAAATAATACCAACTACATGCTTAATGACTTACCTCGTGTTGGGTAAGACGGTTCCAACTCGGCTACTCGATAACCTTTTCTTTGCCTTTGCTCGATTCACCTCCTTTAACTCCTTGAGCTAAATCAATAATTTAACTAGTTTAACCATCTTGCTAAACATTCATACTTCAATTACACATGCATATGTATGTTTGTATATTCGGCAATGACAATGGTAATTTAGCAACCCTTAGTTTAACTTATAATTGTTCATAACACATTTAAAGCATCCACTCCATTCCATCATTTTAAAGCACATACATTACTCAATATTATCCAAATTCACATTCGGCATTTTCACAAACACACATGCCGATTTCATTCACTCATTTCTAATGTTAATTAAGAAATGTCGAATGTCACCAACTAAATGGCATACACACACACCCACATGTATAAAAGTCATCCACACCACCTATAGCTCATTCGGCCTTCACCCTTGCTAGTTCTTCCCATTCTTTTGTCGGTTATATATACATAGTCCTAAGGTAGTATCATGAATGGGCTTACATATATATGTGTATATATATATATATAGCCGAATATGCAAAGCTTAACTCAACATCACATAAGCTCCTAAGTGATGGCCGAATATGTATTTCCATATCTATTCATCAACTATATTATTACCTTTAATTTATCTAATCACACAATTTCATCTCATGAATACTTGACCCATTTCTCACAAAAATGAAACAACAACTAAAATGAACATCCCATTTTTACCCCAACCTTCAAGTTAAAAGCAATTAACCACTCACCATATCCTACATTACTATCCATTTTAATGACATTACACATCTACTAAGAGTTTCAAGCTTCTTGGCCGAATTTCAACCTCAAAATCCTAAGTCTAATCTATAGGATGAGTAGAATTTAAACTAACCATCTCAATCATGCATAGATTTTCAAGAATCATTCAATACATACCTCATTCTAGTTACATGCATGGCCAAACCTCTTAGAAACTTTTCCCCTAGGCACCGAATATTCAAGAGCTTCTTAATCAACTTGAAGATGACCAAGTATAAGCATAGCACATATTAGCCATGTACTCAAGACACTTACCCGATCCGCTGTCCGCGATCGACTCAATAGTGTCGCACACATAGTGTCCATAATGATTCACGAATGTATTTTGAGTCCGCACACTCAGTGCTATATAATCAACTCGCACACTTAGTGCTACGTAATCAAATCGCACACTTAGTGCTACATAGTCAACCTCGCACACTTAGTGCCGCATGGTCAATTCGCACACTTAGTGCATCATATTCATTTCGCACACTTAGTGCAACATAGTTAAATCGCACACTTAGTGCTGTACAATTTAATCCCGCGCACTTAGCGCCAATCTCATGGTCATAAATGGTTATACCCGCACGTTTAGTGCCGAGATCAACAACTCAGTACATCTTACCTCTTTTCTTTTCATTCAACAATTTCATCATCACATACGTACATGCATATATATATGTATATTTATTCATTCCATTCAGCATCAATACATAAACATTATGACCATTTGAAATAATACCAACTACATGCTTAATGACTTACCTCGTGTTGGGTAAGACGGTTCCAACTCGGCTACTCGATAACCTTTTCTTTGCCTTTGCTCGATTCACCTCCTTTAACTCCTTGAGCTAAATCAATAATTTAACTAGTTTAACCATCTTGCTAAACATTCATACTTCAATTACACATGCATATGTATGTTTGTATATTCGGCAATGACAATGGTAATTTAGCAACCCTTAGTTTAACTTATAATTGTTCATAACACATTTAAAGCATCCACTCCATTCCATCATTTTAAAGCACATACATTACTCAATATTATCCAAATTCACATTCGGCATTTTCACAAACACACATGCCGATTTCATTCACTCATTTCTAATGTTAATTAAGAAATGTCGAATGTCACCAACTAAATGGCATACACACACACCCACATGTATAAAAGTCATCCACACCACCTATAGCTCATTCGGCCTTCACCCTTGCTAGTTCTTCCCATTCTTTTGTCGGTTATATATACATAGTCCTAAGGTAGTATCATGAATGGGCTTACATATATATGTGTATATATATATATATAGCCGAATATGCAAAGCTTAACTCAACATCACATAAGCTCCTAAGTGATGGCCGAATATGTATTTCCATATCTATTCATCAACTATATTATTACCTTTAATTTATCTAATCACACAATTTCATCTCATGAATACTTGACCCATTTCTCACAAAAATGAAACAACAACTAAAATGAACATCCCATTTTTACCCCAACCTTCAAGTTAAAAGCAATTAACCACTCACCATATCCTACATTACTATCCATTTTAATGACATTACACATCTACTAAGAGTTTCAAGCTTCTTGGCCGAATTTCAACCTCAAAATCCTAAGTCTAATCTATAGGATGAGTAGAATTTAAACTAACCATCTCAATCATGCATAGATTTTCAAGAATCATTCAATACATACCTCATTCTAGTTACATGCATGGCCAAACCTCTTAGAAACTTTTCCCCTAGGCACCGAATATTCAAGAGCTTCTTAATCAACTTGAAGATGACCAAGTATAAGCATAGCACATATTAGCCATGTACTCAAGACACTTACCCGATCCGCTGTCCGCGATCGACTCAATAGTGTCGCACACATAGTGTCCATAATGATTCACGAATGTATTTTGAGTCCGCACACTCAGTGCTATATAATCAACTCGCACACTTAGTGCTACGTAATCAAATCGCACACTTAGTGCTACATAGTCAACCTCGCACACTTAGTGCCGCATGGTCAATTCGCACACTTAGTGCATCATATTCATTTCGCACACTTAGTGCAACATAGTTAAATCGCACACTTAGTGCTGTACAATTTAATCCCGCGCACTTAGCGCCAATCTCATGGTCATAAATGGTTATACCCGCACGTTTAGTGCCGAGATCAACAACTCAGTACATCTTACCTCTTTTCTTTTCATTCAACAATTTCATCATCACATACGTACATGCATATATATATGTATATTTATTCATTCCATTCAGCATCAATACATAAACATTATGACCATTTGAAATAATACCAACTACATGCTTAATGACTTACCTCGTGTTGGGTAAGACGGTTCCAACTCGGCTACTCGATAACCTTTTCTTTGCCTTTGCTCGATTCACCTCCTTTAACTCCTTGAGCTAAATCAATAATTTAACTAGTTTAACCATCTTGCTAAACATTCATACTTCAATTACACATGCATATGTATGTTTGTATATTCGGCAATGACAATGGTAATTTAGCAACCCTTAGTTTAACTTATAATTGTTCATAACACA
>NW_024403757.1:0-5000 GCF_007990345.1 Gossypium hirsutum | reverse complement strand
GTAATAATCCCAAAGGTACTTGGTGTTCAACCTTCACTTGTTGACATATCAAACGCTTCGATACAAATTCAGAAATATCTCGTTTCATTCCCGACGACTAGTACATCTTTTTCAGATCGCCATACATCTTATTACTACCAGGATGGATAGACATGTTACCATTATGAGCTTCATTCAAAATCTTCTGTACTAGTTTTGAACTTTTCGGTACACATACTCTGCCTCTAAATAATAAACAACCATCAATCCTGACCTGAAATTTTGAGTCAGGAGTCGATTCACTTTGTATCCGCTTTGCTTGCAACTTACTATCATTTTTCTGAGCTTCAGAGATTTGTTGCACAAACATCAGTCTGCTTTTTAACTCAGCTATGATTGAACCATCATCAGATAAAGACAACTGGGTGTTCAATTCCTGTAAGGCAAATAAGGATTTTTGGCTCAAGGTATCCACCATTACATAAGCTTTCCCCGGATCGTGATCAATAACGAGATTGTAATCTTTCAATAATTCCAACCACCTACGTTGTCTCAAATCCAGTTCTTTCTGTGTCATTAAATACTTCAGAATTTTGTGATCCGTAAAGATGTGACATTTTTCACCAAAAAGATAATGCCAGCATATTTTCAACGCAAAAACAATAGCTACTAATTCAAGATCATGTATCGGGTAATTTTTTTCATGCGGTTTTAGCTGTCTAGATGCATAAGCCACTACTTTACCATCTTGCATCAATACACATCCCAAACCATTCAATGAGGTATTACTGTAAACTATAAATTCCTTACCCGATTCAGGTTGGATTAATACAGGCGCTTCCGTCAATAAAGCTTTCAATTATCAAAACTCTCCTAGCACTTATCAGTCCACTCGAATTTCACTTCTTTTTGCAACAATCGAGTCATCGGAGAACCTATCATTGAAAACCTTTAAACAAATCTCCGATAATATCCTGCTAATCCTAGAAAATTTCTGACTTTTGAAACATTCCTTGGTGGCTTCCAGCTTACAATAGCTGAAATTTTATTCGGATCCACCCGAATACCCTCTGCAGATGCAACATGTCCAAGGAAACTAACTTCCCGTAGCCAGAATTCACATTTACTAAATTTAGCATACAGCTGTTTCTTATGCAGAGTTTGCAATACAATTCTCAGATGCTTAGCATGCTCATTCACATCCCGAGAGTAAACCAAAATATCATCAATAAAAACAACCATGAACCTGTCCATGTATGGTCTAAAAATTTTGTTCATTAAATTCAAAAATACCACCGGGGTATTAGTTAATTCGAATGGCGTCACCAAAAACTCATAGTGCCCATTTCTAGTTCTGAAAGCTATCTTTGGCACGTTCGAATCCTTTACCCATAGATGATAGTAACCAGATCGTAGATCAATTTTTAAAAATACACTGGCACCTTTTAATTGATCAAACAAGTCATCTATACGAGGCAATGGGTACTTATTCTTTACTGTGATTTTATTAAGCTGTCTATAATCGATGCATAATCTCAATAATCAATCTTTCTTCTTTACAAACAATACCGGTGCACCCCATGATAAAAAATTGGGTCAGGAAACCCTTTATCAATCAACTCTTGCAACTGTACCTTCAGCTCTTTCAATTCCGTAGGAGCCATTCTATATGGTGCTATAGATATTGATGTCGTCTCTAGTACAAGATCTATAGAAAATTCCACCTCTCTAGCTGGAGGTAAACCAGGTAGTTCTTCTGGAAATACCTCAGGAAACTCACAAACAACCGACATTTTCAACTCTGATACTTTGGTATCCAATACAATAGTAAGATAAGCCTCATACCCCTTTTTAATATATCTTTGTGCTGATATTGCTGAAATCACATTAGAAAACCCATCCAATTTCTCATATTCAACCCGGAGTAACTCACCATTCTAACACTTCAATACAATGAATTTATGCTTACAATTTACCACTGCATCATGTTGGGTTAACCAATCCATTCCCAATAATACATCAACTTCATCATAGGGTAACAACATCAAATTAGCTGGAAAACAATAACCCTCTATCATCAATGGGCAATTTTTACAAATTTTATCCACCATAACATGTTGACCTAAGGGGTTTGAAACTTTAACCACAAATTCAGTGAATTCAATAATCATATTTTTGACAGACACAAATTTTGTGCATATATATGAATGTACAAATTTTGTGCATATATTGCTTTGATATTATTGCTTTGAATTTTTGTACCAGTATCAAAGCAATAATATCAGTATCAAGTAGAGAGAATGGACCAGTGATAACATCCGGTGTCGAAGCATATTCCCTAGCACATATTGCATATGTTTTTACCGGAGAGTGAGCCTCGAATTTAACTGTTGAATCTTTTGCAACACCACGGCTACCACCGACATTTATGAAATACCTTGGTGGTCTACCCCTCAAGACAGGATTACTCAGCTTCGGGGTCTGTTCAATGTCTTTCACAACCCTTTCCAAGATGTCGTTAAGAAAATGGTCAAGAGAACCACACTTAAAGTAAGCCCCACTTCTCATCCGGCACTCTTCGAAATGCAATTTATTACAGACACTGCATTGTGGTTTAAGGTTCCCAACACACCCAACACTAGTTTTTAAGGGAGACGAAGACCTCGAGTTAGTGCAAAACGCTCATGATAATTCTTTGATTTCTTTGAAGCAGATAATTGCGTCTTGTTCAAAATCTTTTGTTCAGAACTCGAGCTTCCCTTTCTACCTGCCTCTTTTCTTTGCTTAATTACTCAGCCTTGTGTGCTCGTTCAGCCAACACCACAAATTCTCTTAATTCCAAAATTCCAATCAACAGCTTGATATCTTAGTTTAGCCCTTCTTCAAATCGTTTGCACATTTCAGCATAAATTTGAACCCATTCACTAGCATACTTGCTCAATCTAACAAATTCTTGTTCATACTTGGACATTGTCATATTTCCCTGTTTGAGCTCTAGAAATTCCTTCTTTTTTTTTTATCTAGGAATCTCTGAATAATATACTTCTTTTTAAAATTGTAACAACCTGATTTAGGCCCTATTGGAACGATGGTTTCGGGACCATGAATCTGAGTCAAAAAATTTATAAAAAATTATTTTCTGTGTTTATTATGTGTGAATTTATATCGATAAATTTTCGTGTTTTATTTTATCGTTTGAGTGTCCGATTTAATAAAAGGGCTTAATCGCTTAAAATGGAAAATTTATGGCTTAATTTGTAAGGGCCGAATTGTTGTTGTCTTTATTGCATAAGGTATTTAAGTTGCAATATTACTATATGAATTAGTGATGGACGGTTGTGGCCTTAATGTATAAGTTTTAGTTATTAAATATCAAAGGTTAAATTAGTAAACTATGTAATAATATGTATTAAATAAAACATAAAATTTAAAAGCGATTTTGTTCATATTTCTTCCTATGACTGACACATCAAAGAAAGAAAAGAAATAAAGCTTTTAAGGGTTTGGCCAAAGACTAGCTTGATTAAGGTATGAAACTAGCTCGGTTTTTTTATAATTTTTACGTTTTTGATATCGTTGCAGTGTAATGTACAAAGCCCATGCTTTAATTTTTGATTTTGATGAATATTTTGAGTTGTGCCATTGATGAATAATTGAGCTTTGTGATGTTAGATGATGAATTATGAAAGATATGTTTTGGATTAATATATTTTGTATTGGAATTTTTGATAAATTTGAGTAATTAGGGCTAAATTACAAAAATAATAAATTAAGGAACTAAAATGTGAAATAAATGAAATGTATGGACTCGTATGAGCATAGGTAACATTCGGCCTAAGCATAGTGTGTGCAAATTTTGCATGTTTTGTGTTTTGTGCAATTTGGACTAAATTATAAAAAGTGTAAAATGTTAGGGGCAAAATGGTAATTTTCTCATTTATGTGTTTTTGGACTAAATTGAATGGAATTATGCTTGAATGAGTTTAATTTGAATATGTTTAGATCAAGAACTAAAGAAATCAGATTTGGATTGGGGGAAAACCAAAGTTGTCGAATAATCGTCTCGTTCAAATTATCGTTGTCCGAGGTAAGTTTATAAGCAAATAAATGTTGTAAATTTTAAATAAATACGAGTTATATATGATGAAATGAATTATGTGAAAGTATATATGTGGTAGTCAAATGTGTATATGCTTGGAAGCTATGTTTACGAACTCGATTCGACCGAGATACGACATCCAAAAGCCTCGTATGAACCTTAGGAATAGCTAGGATACATATGTCATGACATAGGATTTTTTATTTGTGTTATCATGTAAAACCACATTTGGGACGTTGGCATTGATATGTGATTACGTGAAAGACCCTGTCTAGGATAGTAGCATCGATATGTGTTCTCGTGTAAGACCCTGTCTGGGACAGTGGCATCGATATGTGTTCTCGTGTAAGACACGTCTGGGACGTTGGCATCAATATGTGATTACGTGTAAAACCATGTCTGGGACATCGATATTATATTTGATTAGTGTAAGACCCTATCTGGGATAGTGGCATCGATATGTGATTACATGTAAGACCATGTCTGGGATGTTGGCATTGTATGATATGTGTGATTATCCGAGTATCCTATTCAATTCCGAATGGTTCAATGGGCAATGATAAGTTATGATCGAATGTGTAATCGAGCTAAAGTGATCAGGCATGTGATAGCTAAATTGCCTATTTGAAAATAAGGTAAGTTGACTGTTTGATATGTGATACAAATTATATATGATGCAAATGAAAATATATATGTATATGAAAGTATATTCGGCCAAATGTTATGTATAAGTGATATCATATTTTTGATCTATATGCAAACATATATGAATGGTTATATCCGGCCCTATGACTACAAATTATAAATGTACATGAGATGATTCATGAGATATAATCTTGATTATGTATATTTGATTAAGTATAGGTTGTTTCGGCCTAATGATATTGTATGAAATAGTAAAAGTGTGAAATACATGTTTATA
>NW_024403756.1:0-5010 GCF_007990345.1 Gossypium hirsutum | reverse complement strand
TGACATAGTTTATTGTCAATGTTTGATTGCAACAAAAAGAGTACCGCTTATTGTTAATATTATTGTCCAAGAATTGATATTAATGTAGTGTTTGGTATCTTGAGATGAGATTAGCCATTATCTTGAATTTATTGTTTAGTTATGAATATTGATTTAAGCTTGTTTTTTGTTCTCTATTCAACTAATTCATCTTCTACTGCCACAATATCTGCTAATATAAATTCTATACCCATGCTTAATGGAACTAATTTTAAGGAATGGAAAAGGCACTTACTTATAGTGCTTGGCTGTATGGACATAGACTTTGCACTAAGGGAAGAACAACTTGCACCGTTCACTGCGGAAAGCACCTCTGATATTAAGAGGGACTTTGAGAGGTGAGATTGTTCAATTGCATGAGTCTAATGATCATGAAACACAACATTCCAAAAGCTTTAGGGGACAGAATCTGAAGAGATTACTCAGGCCGAAGGTTCCTTGATGAAATTGAGAAACGTTTGCTAAAAACGATAAGGTTGAGATGACATCATTTTTTACTTCTTTGATGTCTATGAAATATAAGGGTCAAGGAAACGTAAGGGAGTACATTATGGAGATGTTTCTTACTGCTTCAAGACTTAAGGAACTTAAGATCGAGCTTTCTGAGGAATTGCTTGTTCTTATGGTTTTGGTATCGCTTCCTGCACAGGTTAACCAACTTAAAATTAGTTATAACTGTCAAAAGGAGAAATGGACCCTAAATGAGCTCATTTCTCATTGTGTGCAAGAGGAAGAAAGGTTGAAGCGTGATAAGTCTAAAAGTGCTCATTTGGCCAATGCCCCTAAGGAGAAAGGAAAGAAAAGAAAATATCAGAATGAAGCTGCTAAGGGTCCAGCTCAAAAGAAACAACAACAAGCTACAAAGAGTTGTTTCTTTTGTAATAAGTCTGGACACGTAAAGAAAGATTGTACCAAATATCATGCTTGGCGTGTAATAAAAGGTATAATTCTTAATTTGGTCTGTTCTGAGATTAATTTAGCTTTAGTACCTAGAAACACTTGGTGGATAGATTCTGGTTCTACTACTCACATAAGTGTTTCTATGCAGGGTTGCCTGGGTTATCGAAAGCCAAGTGATGGTGAAAGACACATCTTTGTGGGCGATGGAAAATCGGTAGAAGTGGAAGCAATTGGGTATTTTAGGTTGTTATTAGGAACTGGTTTTTATTTGGATTTAAAAGAAACTTTTGTTGTGCCGTCATTTAGACAGAATTTAGTTTTGTTTCTTCGTTGGACAAATTTGGATATTATTGTTTATTCGGAAACAATCAATTTAATTTGTCTTTAAATTCAAATGTTATTGGAACTGGTTATTTAAATACCTATGACAACCTTTATTTGCTAGAAATAGTTACATCCTATAATGAAACCTTGCATGTGAAATCACATGGTATTAACGCAAATTAAATAAGGAAAATTCAGCATCATAAGGAATAGGCGCTTGGGTCATATCTCAAAAGTTAGAGTTAAACGCCTTGTGTCTGATGGAATTTTAGAGTCCCTTGACTTCACAGACTTTGATGTCTGTGTCGATTGCATTAAGGGAAAACAGACCAAACCAAGAGATTAGGTGCAAACAGATCTTTAGGCGTCTTAAAAAGATATTTGTGGGTCATTCCCTATGGCATCCTAGAATGGTCAACAATATTTCATAACATTCATAGACGATTACTCACGTTATGGATACCTATATCTCATTCATGAGAAATCTCAGTCTTGGATGTGTTCAAAACTTATAAAGCTGAAGTTGAGAATCAACTCAATAAAAGGATTAAAAAGCGTCAGATCTGATCGTGGTGGTGAGTACTATGGTAGATATGATGGCTCAGGTGAACAATGTCCAAGACCATTTGCGAAATTCCTAGAGGAATGCGGTATTCCCCACAATACACCATGCGGATCACCTAGTATGAATGGTGTAGCTGAAAGACTAAATAAAACTTTAAAGATATGGTAAGGAGCATGATTGCTCATTCTACCTGTAACACCCGAACCCGAGCCGTCGCCGGAGTCGAACACGAGGTGTTAACAGACTTCAAACCACTTAAAAAAAAATTTCCCAGACAAGCTGCCAATCTGCGTACTAGTCGCTTTAAAAATCATATCTTGAGTTCTGAAACTTGAATCCAGTTCCGTAAATTTTCCCTGAAACTAGATCAATGCCCATCCAAAATTTTTTTCTAGAATTTTTGGTTGGCCAATTATAAGTTTATTAGTAAAGTCTCCATGTTACAGGCATTCGACTACACTGACCTTTGCGCATTACGCTTGGATATCTCCCTACAGGCTTCATTACTGATTTCGTTTGTTTCTATAGAAACTAGACTGAAGGGAATCATGAACTTATGGCAGACTTCTAATTATCTCTGTTAATTTATAATGAATTTCCAAAATCGGAACAGGGAATCCAGAAATCGTCGGCCCTTTTCACAAGAGTTTAATTATTCCTAACATACAGCTCATATGGTCGTTTCGTTTCTTTATATAAATAGACTCATCGAGCTTCGATTACATAATTTATCAAATTAATTCACTCCTACTATTTTAGTGATTTTCAATCTCCACTCATGCTGCTGCCAGATCTGTTACTAAAGCAACTATGCTATTTCGTGATTTCTGTTGATCTAATAGTAATTATCATACATATCACAAATTATGATCATACTAGCCATGCCAAGGGCTAATCATTGTCAAAAATCTCCCTACTACACTATTCCATACCATGAGTTTGACACCAAAAAATAATCAACCATGACATATGGCAAAAATCAATTCCAAAGACTACGACCTAACATATAGAACAAATCCAACGAACATTTATGCATTTTGCATGGCTAAAAGTTACATACAATTTCAAAAAACATATAGCTATACATGCCGAAATGTTTCCTAGACCAACTAAAAAGAAGATACCAAAAGTGCTAGCCGGTTGATGACTTCGATGACGGCCCGATCACGCAAAAAGAGACGAGTCCAAGAAACCTAAAATAGGTGACAAGGAAACACCGAGTGAGTATATAACTCAGTAAGTCATAAGCAATGCACCACCATCCCATTAATAACATTATCACAAGAGAAACAAAATGGAACGAGGCTAGTTACTCCATCCATACCGAACCATACCATAGTTCCTTAGACCTATCGGTTCAATCTCATACCAAGTCATGCATTCACATTCCAATACTAATCAATAGGATATTTGAGGCATTTTCATACATCATTGTATTTTCGTTACAATCATACAAACTAAACGACCTTTCACCTATTCCACGATAAATCTTATGTACGTGACTTCAATTATAATTGTACATAGGTTCAAACTTACCAAGCTCAACTCCAAATATAAACATAGCGCCTACTAGCCATGAA
This sequence comes from Gossypium hirsutum, assembly GCF_007990345.1. NCBI lineage: Eukaryota > Viridiplantae > Streptophyta > Magnoliopsida > Malvales > Malvaceae > Gossypium > Gossypium hirsutum. The sequence goes on along the minus strand of NW_024403756.1, from coordinate 1,602 downwards.
CTCAAGGTACTTACCCGATCCGCTGTCCGTGATCAACTCAATAATGTCGCACACTTAGTGTCCATAGTGATTCAAAAGTATATATTAAGTCCGCACACTCAGTGCTATATAATCAACTCGCACACTTAGTGCTATATAATCAAACTCGCACACTTAGTGCTGTACAATTTAAACCCGCACACTTAGTGCCAATCTCATGATCATAAATGTTTATACCTGCACACTTAGTGCCGAGATCAAACAACTCAATACATCTCACCTCTTTTCTTTTCATTCAACACTTTCATCACCACATGCATACTTATATTATATATATTTATCATTCCATCAGCATCATTATATAGACGTTATACCATTTAAATTAATCATCTATATGCTTAATGACTTATTTGTTTGGGTAAGACGTTCCAACTCGGCTACTCGATGATCTTTTCTTTGCCTTTGCTTGTTTCTCTCCTTTAACTCTCAGCTTAATCAATAAATCAATAGTTTAACATCTTGCTAATAAATTCAATTAACATGCTATTATTTGTTATTCGGCACCATCCTCACTAATTACCCATTTATCGATTTACACTAATTAAAGGTAACATCACCGAATGGGCATACTTATGTTATATATATATGTATATATAATTCGGAATGGGCATCACAATTAGATTTTAACACCACCTTCATACTCAATTAGATAGCCGAATGCATGTATATATGCACAATGTCAACTATAACATCATTTAACACCTATTTCATTCCATGAACACTCGACCATTTTTTACCCCATATGGTCCGAATGTGTAAGATTACATTCAACACCACCGATGTACTTAATTAGGTGGCCAATATACCAAGTTAGACTTGACATTATACGTCACAAAGAACTCTAATTTAAATTTGTCAATTGCTTGGCCAAGAACTTCACAAGTGCCTTATCTTACAACCTATTCGGCCTTACTACTTAAACTTAGCCTTTCATACACTTATCTCTATTGTTTTAGAAGGCCGAATCCTTATGTGTTCAACATCTAGCTTACTCAATTCAACACATCAAAACGACATTTAGGCCGATTTTACTAGCACACAAGCCTTTGACCGAATGTCCTTGACCTCTAGTCACCTAAATTTTATTCTTAAAAACTCATCCAATCATATTTTTCATTGACAACCTCCTTAACTTCAATTTATTCACATCTTTAATCATGCTACATTCGACCATTATTTAACAATAATTCATGTATCCTTTTTATTAAACACTCAAATCAAACCATCTTCATACCTCATCACCAAAGACATCAAAATACCAACCCAAGAATGTAACATTCATGGCCCGAATATCATCTCCATCAATTTAACAAAATTTGAACCATGGCTAGGTAGATTTCAAACTTACAACTTAAAATATACATGATCTCAAAGAATATATTCAAACATACCTCAATCTAGTTACATGCATGGCCAACTTCTTAGAAACTTTTCCCCTAGGCCACCGAATATTCAAAGAGCTTCTTAATCAACTTAAAGGTGACCAAATGCCTTAACTTCAATTTCTTCTTTTTCTTTTCAATTCGGCCAAGAAGAACCAAAGAAAACGTTTTTTTCTTCCTT
>NW_024403755.1:0-5067 GCF_007990345.1 Gossypium hirsutum | reverse complement strand
CTTCGAAAAAAGGATCTTTCGATTATAAGAACATAAAATACCTTAAGTGAAAACTAAGAATTAAATAAAAACCTTAGAATAATTTCTGTCTCCCTAAAATTATTTGTTTAAACTGATTACAATGACCATTATATAGGCTAAACTTAGAATATTAAAGGATTAAATTATCCTTGAAGTCCTTAGAGTTTGACTAGGGCAAATACTCCTAATTTCCCTAAAAAAATAAAATTAGCTCTTGAGGGAGCTTTTGAGTTACGCAGGGTGGTGTTGAAACACAGGCCTGCAGTGTTGCAACATTGGATATGGTGTTGTGACACAACAGGGAGTGTGTTGCGACCTCGATGATAATTTCACTTTAGGACTTGTTTTTGGCTCATGTCTATGATGTTGACACATCAGTGTGTTCGTGTCGAGACGTAGGCATTAGTTTCGGCCCAAATATACATCTTTAGCTCCTGATTTATCCTAAATGATAAATTAGTATTTGAAGCATGAAAACCTAAATGTATAATAAGATTCTTTGATTTAACTATTAAACAAGCTAAAGTTATGTGTAAAAAGAATGTAAAATAGTGTAATTCATGGTAGATCACTCCCCACACTTAACTTGTTGCTTGTCCTCAAGTAACCAAACACAATATGGAAGAAAAAAAAGACTTGATTTCTTTCTTAAAAAGCTAGAGTTAGTGAAGAGGATTTAATATGAATCTCAAACCTAAAGTCCCCACACTTAACTTTTTTGCTTGTCCTCAAGCAAACCAAGTCTAGCACATAGCAGCATAAGAAGTCTCCCTTGATTTATCACTACTAAGAATAGATGTCAATATCAAAGGTATAACATTCTATTCCACATGTAACTTAATTTGATACTTCATGCCTTGAATTTTTTAAAGTAAATTAGGATTAGATTACAAAGTTACATTAATAACAAATTAGAATTAATTCCAATGACCAAATGTTTAACAAATCACCATTAACATAATCAACATATTGTAGCAACAATCATGTGAATCAAACATCATTATAGTTAGCAATTCCAGAAGTTATGCACAGAGAACGTTTATGTACATTGTCTTCTAGGCTTGTAATATTCTGAGCTTAGGACAGTATGATTCAAAGAAAGATATAACTAAATTGGTTCAACACTGAAATGTTAGGCACATACATTTTCCCTTTCTTCCCCTTAATGTCTCATCTAAGCTAACCACCTTTTGTTTCCCTCTTCACGTTCCTTACCTCTTCATGTAGAAAGATACAATAGAATACTAGCAACTATGGTCAGCTTAAAGAGTTTTGGTGCAATTATGATTGAATTTTCTCTCACTTTTGTGACTTTTTGTTTTGTCACTTAACCATTTACTCTTTCTCAGTCACAATGCTTTTGTTTCTGTTTTGTACTTTTTCTTTTCATATTTACTCTTTAGTTTTTCTAGATTTTCTTTTTTGCACATTTTTTCCCAACCTATAATCATTGTATCACATTGTTCTTCCTTTTTCTGAACCACCATGTGACAGCCCAAATTGACCCTAGTCGGGAAGTGGTTTCGGGACCGTTAAACCGAGTCGTAAAATAATTAACCGTCATAATTGATGCTCATTATATGTACATGTGCATGTGTGAAAATTTCGTGTTTGAATTTTGTTAATTGTAAGTGAATTTCATCAAATAGGACTTATGTGAGAAAATTTTAAAATGTGATAGGTCAATGCGTAAGGACCTATTAGTGCATGTGGAAAAAGGGGGGGGGACTTGCATGTCAAATTCCCCCTAATGAGTAGTGGCCGACCATGACAGCATGGTAGACCAAGTGTGATGGGCAAGACATGTCATAGACATGTCTTGTTGGTGCATCATGGGTGGAAAAAATAAATAATGGCATGGAAATTAAATAATGAAAGGGAATATGATGAAACAAAAAAAGTGTGTGGTTGTTTCTCCCCCCCCCATTTTGCCGAAACTAGAAAGAAAAAAAAAAAAAGTGCTTATCTTTGGTTCATCCTTGGCCAAAATTTTAAGGAGGAAGGAAGAGAAAGGTTGAAGAGGTTTTGCCATGCATGTAGCTAGGCTAAGGTATGTTTGATGATGTTCCATGAGATGCATGCATGTTTTAGTTGTTAGCTTGAGTTCTACCTAGCCATGGTCTAAATCTTGCTATGTGATGGAAATGACACTCGGCCATGGATGCATCATTCTTGGTTGATGTTTGATGTTGTGGTGATGAGGCATGAAGATGAGTTAAGATTCGGCCTAGGTGGATTTTGTGTTAATGCCATTGCATGCTAAATATGAAGCTTGTTAATGATGCATGTGATGGTGGATTGATGATTCTTGAATCTCCTTTTAGCATTTTTGAGTGAGCACATATGTGCATTGGTTGCTAGATGGGGAAGAATCGGCTAGCAAGTTGTGTGCTAAGGCCGAATATAACTTTTGTATGTTAATGAGCATGCATGTGTTAAATTGATGGAAAGGGAGAGATGCTTTACTAGTGTATATATGTGTGTATTAGCCAAGTTTTGAACTTGAAACAATATGATATTTATAATCAATACAAGTAACCATACTTGTAGGAAGTATTAAGCATATAATCGGCCCCAACATAGACATGCATATTCGGCCATAGGAAGAAGATTTGGTGTTGCATGTATTCGTTGGAGGCAAGCATATTGATGCTTTGTCTTGGCTTAGAAAATTCGGCCAAGGGGGGAAATTAGCTAAATGTTGAGTTTGATTCATGATTCCGTACATATGTGACTTTAATGTCTAATGTATAAATATGGCTAAGTGCCTTGTGTTCCTCTTTTCGATGCTCAAATGATTAAATCAATTTATTTGTTTAATTAAGCTCAAGAGCAAAGGGGAACTAAATCCGATAAAGGGAAGGAAAAAGTGGTCGAATAGCCATCGGAATCGTTCGACAACATCCGAGGTAAGTTCTTGAGTAAGAGAGCTTAAATTAAGATTTGATTAGATCATGTTTTAAGCAAATCAAAATCATGCTCTTTGTGTGTGGCTATTGAGCAAAAATTACAAGAATGATAAGTGTCTTGTGTTCGAGTTTTGCTAACGAAAATGAAATACGAATGTTCCATGATTTATTGTTAAATGTGCATGGTTATTTGAATGATGTCCGGGCTAAGTCCCGAAGGCTTTGTGCTAAGTGACCATATCCGAACTAAGATCCGAAGGCATTTGTGCGAGATACTAATTCCGGGCTAAGCCCGAAGGCATTTGTGCGAGTTACTAAATCCGGGTTAAGTCCCGAAGGCATTTGTGCGAGTTACTATAACCGGGCTATGTCTGGAAGGCATTTGAACGAGGAGATATATCCGGTTAAATTCCGAAGGTACGTGATTTGGGAATGAATGATCTTGCTGTAAAAATTTCAGTTAATACTCTAGAAACATCCCAACATTGAGGTATGTTTCGTATGTGCTTGAATTTAGTTGAGCCCTTACAAATAAGTATTCGCTCAGTTGATAAACGAGCTACCGGCCTTTGGCTAAGTTGATCTTTTGTGTATGTACATAAGGGTTGGTAATGTGAAGCAAGTATGATATCGAAAATTTGTGCATATGAAATTATCCGTTTAGCTATATGAATGCTATACTTTTGTTGTGCTGGAATTCATTGCTCAAACTTACTAAGCATAAATTGCTTACTCCGTTTCATTGCTCCTTTGTTTTATAGATTTGGTTCTCCAGCTATCGGACTCGGGATCTTGAAGTCAAAGTCGCCCACACTATCAAAGCCCCCCTTTTGGTACAATTTTGGTTGAACTTCGAAATGGCATGTATAGGACTACCCGTTTGTTGTGGGTCGTGGACCCTTTGGACTTGTATAATTTTGGATAGCCATGCGAAAATGGCTTATATGTGTTTGAGTATAATGTTATAATCATTTGGTGTGGATATGCTTGACAAGGATTGCCATGGGAATGGTTAATCACTATCATAAATTGTGCTATTTATGCAAAAGGGCTAGTTGAATCATGGAAACCATGAAATAGGTAAAGTCTACCTTAAAGGCAGATGCTGACAGCAGCAGTGATGTAGATTTGGAAAATAACTAAAATAGTAGGAATGGAATTAAATAGTGAATAAATTATGTAAACGAACCTTGATGAATCTATTTTCGTAGGAAAGTAACGAAACAATCATACGGACAGTATGTTAAGAGATATTCAGGTTCTCATGAGACAGGGCCAGAATGGTTTCTGGATTTCCTGTTCCGACTTTGGAAATTCATTACAAATTAACCAGAGACAATTAGGAGTCAAGCCATATATGTATAGATTCCTCTTTGAGTCTATTTTCTATAGAAACAAACGGCATCAGTATTGAAGCCCTGTACAGGGAGATATCCAAGTCGTAATGCGCAAAGGTCAGGGTAGTCGATCCCTGTAACATGGGAGACTTTGACTAATAAACTGTACTAATTGGCCCAACCAAAAATTCTAGAAAAAATATGTAGATGGGCATATGAGTCTAGTTTCAGGGAAAATTTACGGAACTGGATTTCGAGTTTCTGAACTCAAGATATGATTTTTAAAGCGACTATTACGCAGATTGGCAGTGTCTGGAAAATTTTTAAAGTCTGTTAACACCTCGTGTTCGACTCCGGTGACGGTCTCGGGTTCGGGGTGTTACATTTGATTGGTATCAGAGCTACGGTTTAGTCGATTCTAGGACTACCGTAATGCATTGGGTCTAGCTATACATGCCATTTTATGTGATTACTTGATAGTGTGGTGATTTCTGATAATTGTAAATGTGTTTATTTATAGTAATGGATCCCGATCCCGACCGAGAGGTAGCTGATGATCTTGAGAGTGTAGCGCCTGCTCCCGCACAAGGGACAGCGCCGGTGGACTCTCAACCTAATGCTAGTAACCTGAATGATGAAGCTAGACAAGCTTTCTATAGCGTGATGAATGATTGGTTCAACCAATACATTCGAACTAATACGGCTGTTCCACAACCTCCGTTCCCGACTAATACAACCCCCGCACCTACAATACCTCCGGTAACTGACCAAATAAGGTCAAATAAGCCCCCAGTTGACAG
>NW_024403754.1:0-5086 GCF_007990345.1 Gossypium hirsutum | reverse complement strand
GACCATTTTATTCGGGAGTGTCCCGAGATGATTAAAAGGGAAGCAATACCGAATGTAAGATCAGGAAAAGCTCCTGTTAGAGGCAGACCACTGAGAAATATGGGAGCTGGGGCAAATAATAGAGGTGCATTTAGAGATTTAGCAGTAAGGCCAGATGTTAGAGTACCTGCGAGGACTTATGCTATCCGTGCTCGCGAAGAGGCATCCTCCCCTGATATGATTACGGTTTTTTCAAGCGAACTCTGGGATCGTAAAGTACGTCGGAGGTCCGGGCACACTATCACGAGGATTATTTTGGTATAGCTAGACATTTCATTTTGAGTATGGCATGTATAGCATCGTAGCCATTTAGGGTTTAGGGTTTAGGGTTTAGGGGCATCGATATTGGATTACATGTAAGACCACATCTGGGACATTGGCATTGTACGAGCTTTCTCAGCTATCCACGTATCCCTATGACTCCAAATGGTTCAACGGGCATTCCAAGAAAATGAATTATGATGTGAACATGTATCCGATTCAGGTATGTTTGGAATGAGTATCATATTGATGTAAAAAGGTATGTATATGTGCTTTAGTGATCAATTGATAATATGTGATAAAAGCATGAGAAAATATGCTGTATGTGCTTAGGAATTTGGAATATATGAAATGTATGTGAACATTGAGGTTTGTGATAGTAATTGGCTATGATTTATATGCAAAGTGATGATGATCATATGATTTAAATGATAGTTTTATTTGTATATGGCTTACTAAGCTTTTGAAAGCTTACTTTGTGTGTGTTTGCATTATTTTATAGATATCGTAGCTATCGGGAGCTCAGGGGTTGTCGAGGATCATCACCAAACTATCGAACTATATTTTGGTACATATTGAAAGTGTAAATATTGGAGAATGGCATGTATAGGCTAGAAGTACTTTGATTATGTTTTGTGATGCATGTATCTAGCCATGTGATTTGGCTTGATTATGGTTGTGTATATAAATGAGTTTTTGGTATGAATTATGTGATGCAAATTTTATCTATGTGAAGTTTTTTGGGAGGCCAAAAGAGTTGGTCAAATTGGTAAGCGTTTGAATTGTGCTTATTTGGGGAAAAGGTAAGATTATTGCATGAAATTGAATGAGTATATTAAGGTTTATAAACCATATGTTTTGTTATGATTCTTGCTTATAGAAAGATAGGTTTTGATATGTGTTACAAGTGTGGAAATTTTTGATAATGAATTGGTATAAATGATGTATGTTTTGGTTTTAAAATGGTTGAGAAGTTGGTATATAATGATGTGGTTTTGATGTTTGTAGGGAAGACCTTTAATGGGTCAATTTGGCCTTGCAAATGGCCTATTTTTGCTCACATGGGCGTCTGTCTCAGCCGTGTTGCTTGAGGGCCATTCTGAAATGAGCCTGGGCAGACTACACGATTACACACAGGGGCATGTGCTAGGCCGTGTGACCCAAGTTAGTAGCCTCACTAATTTTCACACGACCTGGTATATTGGCGTGTCTTGTGGCCGTGTAGACAAGTCTGTATGTATGCCCTGTTCTGACACGACCGAGACACATGGGCGTGTCTAAATCCGTGTGAGGCATACGGCTGTTCACACGGGCGTGTGACCTATATAACTTTGAAAAAAATGGTTAAGTTTTGAACAATTTTGTATAATCTCGATTTAGTCTCGACCCCTTTCTAAAGCATGTTTAAGGTCTCGTTGACCTATATAAGGGACTTTATAATGATGTTTGACTATATTGTGGATGATGTTATTGAATTATTTGTAAAATGTTCTGATACGGGTTAGGGGTATGACGCTCCATATTTCAGCGATACAAATTTAATCAGATCTTGCTTGATTTGATCAAAGAATGAAGGTACCAACACCAAAATACCCATGTTAGTTTCGATTTTACAGTCAAAAGTAATCATTTTAAAAAGTCGAATGAATAATAACTTAATCTTGACCCTTTCAACAGAAATCCAATACTCCTTTTGTTCTAATGCAAAAATCGAGTGCTTCGGACTTAGACCTTCAAAGACAACACAACTTTAATGAGATGAACAAGCAAGACATAACAATTAAAGAGAAGATTTTAGATTTGGTTGGGTGATCATTACTTACACTTTTCCCTGAAGATCGAAAATTATGATTCAACTACGATTTTGGGTAGTGGGAGAAATATTATCTATGGAGATGCAATAGTGTAAACAAGATAAGTATAAAGGATTAATCAATATTATAATCAACTTGATAAAATGAAGAAAAAGTAAAAGATAGGAGAAAAAGGGAGAAAAATATGTGGTGACGACGATTCAACGATGGTGCAGTGGTGGCAAGGAGAAGGAATTAAGGGAAGAACGCCAGTGTAACACCCTTACCCGTATCCGTCATCGGACTAGGGTTAAGAGGCATTATCGGACATAATAGAACATTTCAAAAACATTTCACATTCAAAAATCAAACATCGTCATATCATAATCAATTATCAATATTAAGTTCCTTTCTTAGGTCAATGAGACCTTAAACAAGCATTAGAAATAGATTAGGAATAAACTGAGCACATACAAAAATTTTCAAAACTTAAACATTTTTCAATGTTATAAAGGTCACACACACGTGTGAGCAGGCCGTGTGCCTCACACGGTATTAGACACGCCCATGTGTTTAGGCCGTGGCAAAACAGGGCATACATACTGACTTGTCCACATGACCACAAGACACGCCCGTGTGCTTGGCCATGTGAAAATTAGGGAGGCTACTGACTTAGGTCACACGGCCAGTCACACGCCCGTGTGTCTACCTCGTGCTTGAAACTAACTTGGCCACACGGCCTGGCACATGTCTGTGTGTACGACCGTGTGGTTTGCCCAGGCTCATTTCAAAATGGCTTTTGAGCAACACGGCAGTGACACGGGTGGGAAAAATAGGCCATTTACAAGGCCAAAATGCCACCCCTTAAGGGTCTTCCTTCAAGCATCAAAACCAAAACATTTTGTACCAAATTTTCAACCAATTCACAACCAAAACTTACAACATTCATGCCATTTCATAAACAAAAAATTTAATCCTTTTTAACCAATTCAAAAATATACCAAAAATCACATAGCAAACTCATTCATTCTAATATATCCTTATCTCAATATTTCACATCCAGTCTCATGCCAAAATCATAACATTTCCACAACTAAATCACATTACCAACTTACCAAATTTACCATTTATCACTAGGTCATTCATGACCACATCATATGAACATTATTGTATCACATAGTTTATGCTCAAAAGACATTCATAACTATAACCAAAACCAAGCCATATCACATGGCTAGATATATATATTACTAAACATATTCACAAACTTCTAGCCTATACATGCCATACTTCAATATATACATTTTCAAAAGGTACCAAAATAGAGTTCGATAGTGTCGTGATGATCCTATAAAACAATGCAAACACACACAAAGTAAGCTTTCAAAAGCTTAGTAAGCCATATACAAATAAACTCATCACATAACACATCTATAAACCATTTCATTCATGTAATTCATTGAAAAACATAACTACATATCCATATTTCTCATATAACTCAATTGTTCATAACTCACTTACACATAACACATTTCATACTCATATAACTCATACATATTTCATATGTCCACATATAAACATATACTTACCTTTCATTCTTAATCATAATGTACATTTCAAGTGTACCTGAATTTGGTTACACATTCTCATATTCATTCATTTCTCGGAATGCCTGTTGAACCATTCGAAATCAATAAGGATACTAGGATAGCTCGAAAAGCTCATACAATTCCAATGTCCCAGACGTGGTCTTACATGTAATCAAATATCGATGCCACTGGCCCAGACAGGGTCTTACACAAAATCAAATACGATGCCGATGTCCCAGACATGTTCGTACATATAAATCATAAGTCGACGCTAACGTCCCAGACGTGGTCTTACATGAGAACGCATATCGGATCCTACGTCATAACATGTATCCTAACTATTCCTATGGTTTGTACGGGGCTTTTCGGACGTCGTTACATTATCGAAACTTTCTCGGATATCACATATTGAGCTCTCATATAGCCATTCATTAGAATTCAATGTCATATAAACATAAATAAATCAACTCAAACATGTTTATTTTTATATTGACTTACCTCGTACGGATTCGAACGAACGGAGTCAACTACTCGACGACTTTCGTCTTCCCCCAATCTAATTCCATTTTCTTTTGTTCTTGATCAATATAAATTCAAATTTAACTCTTTTATTCAAAAAATCATTCAAATCAATCCATAAACACACATTTAGGCATTTTACAAGTTAGCCTTCATATTTTCACATTTTAACACTTTGGTCCCTAATTCATAAAATCACAAAATATGCATAATTTCCTTTCACACCTGCCTAGCCAAATTTTCATAGTGTTCACACTTGCCTAGCCAAATTTCATAGTTTCATATAAGCCACATATTTCATTTATTTCATATTTTAGTCCCTCAATTTCTCATTTCACAATTTAGCCCAAATTACTCAAATTCATCAAAAATCCTAATACAAAACATAGTAATTGTGACAGCCCAAAATGACCTAGTCGAGAAGTGGTTTCGGGACCGCTAAACCGAGTCACTGAAAGGTTTGAATGTGATGTTTATTGTCTAGAATATGTAATCATGAACGTGTGAAAATTTCAAGCTTCGATTTAGTCGATTGCATGTGAATTTAGTCAATAGGACTTATATGAGAAAATTTTAAAATGTGATAGGTCAATGCATGAGACCTATTAGTGCATGTGGAAGAAAAAGGGACTTGCATGTCAAATTCCCCTCCCTAATATGTAGTGCCAGCCATGCTATGGGTGGAAACATGTCACCAACATGTTTGTTAGTGATGTATGGTAAGGAAAATAAAATAATAAGCATGATAATTAAATAATGAAAGGAAGGTGATGAAAAAAAAAAGAAAAAAAAATAATAATGGTCTCATGCATACACCCCATTGCCGTGAGCTAAAGGAAGGAAAAGAAAGGTTTTGTTCATCTTTTTCAACCTCTTTTGACCGAT
>NW_024403753.1:0-5137 GCF_007990345.1 Gossypium hirsutum | reverse complement strand
TTATTTAATCGTAGAGGATCAATACCTTGAGAAACTACAAGGATCGGTTGGGGAACAGGTGGGGGTGGAGGTTGCTGAACAGTCGGGTTCATACGAATGTACTGTGTGCACCACTCATTCAATATCTGAAAGAAGACTTCTTTAGCCTCACCTTCATAACTACTTGTCACGGGTCTAGATTCCGTAGGCGCAGTCCCTTAAGTGGGAGCTAGCGCATTACATTCTACGTCATCTGCTACAGCTCGTTCAGGATCCATTACTATATAAAACATGTTTGAAAATGTCAGGAGTCATCACACTATCATAGTTTTATATATAGCATGTATAACTAGACTCACATACGCTATGTTAGTCCTAGAATCGACTAAACCTGGCCCTGATACCAACAAATGTAACACTCCTAATCCGTAATCGTCGCCGGAATAGGTTAAGAGGCATTACCAGACTTGCAATTCAATTCAGAGCAATCATTTATCAATTATCATTTCATTTCAGTAACTATCATTCAATCACATTCAATGTGTACAAAAATCAAGTATACAAGGCTTTAATCATGCAATCGGGACTAAATTGATAACATATAAAAATTTCAGAAACTTAGAAAAATTTTCAACATTTCTAATGTCACACGCCCGGATAATAGACATGCCCGTGTAAAAACAGGGCATATCTACTGACTTGTGTCATACAGTCGAGGATACGCCTGTGTGTCAGGTCGTGTGAAAACTAGAGAGTATACTGACTTGGGGCACACGGCCAACCACACACCTATGTGCCTAGCTCGTGTGCCATTCAAAATGGCCACACACGCACTGTACTAGGCCATGTGCCATTTAGGGGTATACTGACTTATGTCACAAGGTCTGTAACGCCCCAACGCCCGAGACTGTCACCGGAGTCGAGCTTGAGGTGTTACCGAACATAATTTATCAAATTAAGAACTTCGAATCATTTGTTTCTACATTCACAGTTTTCTAGCTACCTGCATCACAGTTACAAGAAAAATCATATCTCGAGTTACGAAACTCGAAATCAAGATCTGTAAATTTTCCCTAAATCTAGACTCATATATCTATTTAATAATGTTTTATAGAATTTTGGTTGGGCCAATTAGTACAGTTTATTAGTTAAGTTACCCCTATTTCAGGACTTGACTGGACTAACCTCTGTTTACTACGAACCATATTTCTCTTTGTAAAAAATTTATTTGACTATGACGTTTGTTTATCCTGAAACTAGACTCAATAAGGATTCCAAGAATATAAAATACACCACCTAATTATTTTTTAAAATTTATGGTGAATTTCTAAATTGGAACAGGGATCCAGAAATCGCTCTGGCCCTGTTTCACTAAAATTCAAATATCTTCTAACATATAATTCCTTTACCTATTTCGTTGTTTTATTTGAAACTAGACATATTATGCTTCAATTTCATATTTAATCCATCACCAAATTCGATTTCTATGATTTTTAGCAAATTTTCAAACTCACGTCAGTGTTGCTGCAATGTTCTGTTTATGGCAAATTTCATCTTTTCATGAGTTTTATGGACTAGATAACCTATTTACCTTCCAAGACATCAAACATAATCTAAATTAGCCATTTCCTTGACTTATCATTATCAAGCATTTCTCAACCAATTCACTGCCATATCGCAAAATTATTTACACAAAATAGGTATATTGCTATACATGCCATACTTAAGTTTTATAAGCCATTTACCAAAAAAATATCCTTCGGATAGTGTGATCGAACCTTCGACCTGTCCCGATTCCTGAGCCGGCTTGTTCAAAACTACAGTGAATGAAAAGGAGGGAGTAAGCATAAATGCTTAGTAAGTTCATATGCAAATAACAAGTAACACAACAATACAATTTTACCAAACAACCTTAGCATGGTATCACCAAAACATATATTACATTTCTAAACATCATTCATCATCTTACCACCTTATTGTTGTCGTATCTATTTTCAACCCGAGGATTAAGTACATACCTGTCCAAAGTATCCATTTCACAACACTTACCAAAACGTCACTTGCACCTTAAATGTTCTTCCATTTCACTAGAAATTTTACCCGTTGAACACATCGGAATATAATTCGGATACATGGATAATTTGCACATAAGTGCCACATATGTAATCAAGCAATCATGTAACCCGCCCCTAAGTGAACTCAGACTCAACTCAACGAGCTCAGGCGTTCGCATCCATAAGTGAACTCAGACTCAACTCAACGAGTTCGGATGCCTAGTTACATCTCTCGAACTCGGACTCAACTCAACGAGTTCGGACATTCGCATCCATAAGTGAACTCGGACTCAACTCAACGAGTTCGGATGCTCAACCATCCTAGTGACATGTCACTTGTATCCTAATCTATTCCTAAGGTTCAAACGGGATTTTCCTCGAACATATATTCTTGCCATCTTCCGTAAAATACCGAAACCAATACTCGGTAGCACTTTATATTTAACAAATAATATACATAATTTGCATTTTATTCGAAAATAACCACAAAGCATAAATTTCATGATAAAAATCAGCATATCATATAATTAACATCAATAACTTATAAATATCAATTATGCTACATTATTCACACATGAACTTACCTTGGTACCAAAATATAAAGATTTTGCAATTTAGTCCACAATCTTTTCTTTTCCTTGATTGGGGTCGATTCCACGTCTTTCTTGATCTAAAATAACACATTTAGCTTATTCAATACTCACATTATCAAATTAGTCTTTAATTCAAATTTTAGCAAAATTACAATTTTACCCCTAAACTTTGCATATTTACACTTTTGCCCCAAATCTATGGAATTAAAATTAATTCCTTATTCTTATATTTTATGACATGCTGATCACTTTTCCCTTCTATGACAACATCAAATTCTCACTCTAACATGTATTTATGACTATTAGGTATTTTTGCTGATTAAGCCCTTTTACTCGTTTTCACTCAAAACTGAGTAGCACAAGTTGTCTAACATAATTTAAAACCTCATATTCTATCATAAAACATCAAAATTCACAAATTTCACCTTTGGGTATTTTTTCCAAATATGAACTCTAACTCAAAATATTACTATCATAAGCTATACCGAGTTACCGGGATTTCAAAAACGTAAAAATCATTAAAAACGGGGCTTGGAATCACTTACTATAAAGCTTAAAATTGAAGAAACCCTAGCTATGGAAGAGGCAGCATTCGACAGCAACTAAGGAAGATGATAACAAATTTTGTGTTATTTTTCCCTTTTTATTTCATTTAATATTCAAATGACCAAAATGCCCCTCCTTACTAAACTTTAAAAAAATCCCTTCCATGTCCTAATTTTGTCTATGAACTTAAAATTGGTCAAAGTACCATTTAAGACCTCCTAATAAATATTTCAAGGCAATTTCATACTAAAACTTCTAGAATGCAAGTTTTGCAAATTATTCGATTTAGTCCCTAATTTCAATTTAAGTACTTTAGGCATAGGATTTCATCACGAAATTTTCACACAATCATGCAATCTTATCATAAACATCAAAATAATTACAAAATAATTATTTCTATCTCAGATTTGTGGTCACGAAACCACTATTCTGATTAGGCCCTAATTCGGGATATTACAACTCTCCCCCTTTAAGGATTTTCGAAATAGGCGTAAGTCGTCTGGTTCAAATCCAATAAAAAAAGGGCTTTTCTATTTTTTACGAAACTCCTGTCTTAGTCTTCATTTCTTTTTCAACAGAGAATATAGATATGAAAAAAAAGTAACCACCTGGTGAGTAGTTTTTTTTTAGTTTTAAGTAGAATGTTCATTATGATGATAAGTAGTCGATTAGGAGAATTGCTATGTCACTTATGGTCGTTGCCTCATCCTCATGTTTTTATTATTCAGATTTGTTGTTTTGGACATAGATATTTTAGATACCCATTATGGAATCGATAAAGTCTTCCTACTTCTCCATTGTTCCAATCAGATTCAAAAAATGAGGAAGAAAGAAAAAGTAAGTGGACCTAAAAAAATCATAACTATATAAGCTATTCTGATATTAAGATCAGTAACGATGTCAAAGAGCTCCTTCTTGCAACCAAGCCTCCTTCTTGCTAACACCAGTGTAATGCCTTCAAAGCTTTAGTAAGACTTTCTCCTCGAAGGAAAGAAATGGAAGTGAAAGCCTTGATTGGATAGAGGTGCATAGCGAGACTATCAGATAAATTCCAGATTATAGTCTGAGCGTAGTAAGCGATGAAATGCTTCGGGGAGTTGAAAATAAGCGTAGATCCGGAGATTCCCGAATAGGTCAACCTTTCGAACTGCTGCTGAATCCATGGGAAGACAAAAGACAACCTGGCGAACTGAAACATCTTAGTAACCGGAGGAAAAGAAAGCAAAAGCGATTCCCGTAGTAGCGGAGAGTGAAATAGGCGCAGCCTAAACCGTGAAAACGGGGTTGTGGGAGATCAATAAAAGCGTCGTGCTGCTAGCGAAGCGGTGAAGTGCCGAACCTTAGATAGCGATAGTCCAGTAGCCGAAGCATCACTAGCTTACGCTCTGACCAGAGTAGCATGGGGCACGTGGAATCCCATGTGAATCAGCAAGGACCACCTTGCAAGGTTAAATACTCTTGGGTGACCGATAGCGAAGTAGTACTGTGAGGAATGGTGAAAAGAACCCCCGTCGGGGAGTGAAATAGAACATGAAACCGTAAGCTCCCAAGCAGTGGGAAGAGCCCAGGGCTTTGACCGTGTGCCTGTTGAAGAATGAGCCGGCGACTCATAGGCAGTGGCTTGGTTAAGGGAACCCACCGGAGCCGTAGCGAAAGTGAGTCTTCATAGGGCAATTGTCACTGCTTATAGACCTGAACCTGGGTGATCTATCTATGACCAGGATGAAGCTTGGGTGAACTAAGTGGAGGTCCGAACCGACTGATGTTGAAGAATCAGCGGATGAGTTGTGGTTAGGGGTGAATGCACTCGAACTAGGCTAGCTGGTTCTCCCGAATGCGTTGAGCCGCAGTAGTTGACTAGACATCTAGGGTAAGCACTGTTTGGTGCAGGCCACGAGAGTGGTACCAAATCGAGAAACTCGAATCCAGATATGACCTCAAATACAGGGTCGAGTCGGCCAATGA
>NW_024403752.1:0-5155 GCF_007990345.1 Gossypium hirsutum | reverse complement strand
TTTTTTTTATAATACTTACGTTTTTTCTATACTAATATAATTTATTACGTTAATACTCTATAATTTATAATGCATTTCTATTTGGCTTATAATTATACATGCATACCATTGTTACATAATTGTGTTTATTGTCATCATTGTTAAATTGTGGTGTTTGTTTCTTTATTCATGAACACTTTCCACTCTTCTAAACGTTTGTCTATTTATTTATTCGTTTGCGTTGTTTATGTAATGCTCATCATTTCATTTTTGCCTATTGTATTGTTGTTACTCACATTACTTTGCTTACCTGTCGTATTCGTTATTGTTTTGTCATGCATTAACACAACATCGAAAAGAAAGTTTTTCTAAATAAGGCAATATTTACGTTTGGAAATGAGGAAACGTCCTAACTACTGGTTCATTCGTTCGACTAATAGCCAATATCCTTTAAAGCTTCAAAGTATGGTTTCATTAAATTATAAGGTGATCTTGGTTTCGATGGTTTGAGTACGTGTCTAGTGCTGGATGTGATAGTCCTTCGGAACAAGAGAATCTTATATTTCATTCACGTTATCAGAATTCTTTAAGGATCGTATTTTTTAAACCTCTCAAATTTTCAATTTTCGACACTAAGACACTATTCAATCACTAGGTACCAATTTTGGGCGTATCGAGGGTGCTAATCCTTCCTCGTGCGTAACCGGACTCCCGAACCCATTTTTTTTGAATTTCATAGACCAAAATCTTTGTTTAATAAAAATTAAATCGTTTATTAAAACAACCACTTTCGAGGTGACCCGATCACACCTTATCAAAAAAGATTGGTGGCGACTCCCGTTCATTTATTTCAAAATCCAAGTCGACCCCGTTTTCATAAAACAATAGAGTCAACATCTTGGCGACTCCATGGTGAAATAAGAGAGTCAAGCCACGTGTTGATATTTCTTGTCTTTTTGTTGAAGTGGAAAATTCGATTTAAATTTACGATCCTTTCATTGCATCTCTTTTGTTTGAGTTATATTTTTTATCGTGTTCTGTATTTTATTTTATACCTCTGCACATTGCATTGCATGACCGCTGGTCATACCCTTTTAAGTGGGAGTGAGAAACTACGCTTCATGAGGTTTTCACCTCCGCATGGGATAGTGAATCGCTTCCGGATACATCTGTACTATGTCTTCGTGAGATTTTCATTCCGCATGGCCATAGGAAAATGATTCCCCTGAACTGAACTCGGTCCATATGAGCCTATAATGGTGAGGATGAGGAATCTGCTGGTTCAGGTACCCTTACTTTAGAACAACCACATATAGCGAGCCGTAGAACCCGTCGAGATAGAGCTATTCCAAACCTAGTGCTTACCGATAGATGCTTTATTTATTATTGTTTACTTTGAATCCTAGTCTGATTTGCTTTGTTTGTGATTGCATGGCATTTTCATTTCAAAGAGGTGTCGATTCACGTTCAGTATAATAGAAAGCTTATCATGGAAAAGAGGTTTCTTGATAAAGTAGAAGACAATGCAGCTGTACGAGTGTGGGCTGAGACGATGTGGAGAGAGAAAGGCGATAGTCTTGCAGAAGGGTACGTATTAGAGTTATGGGACTTCACCCGCATCAGCCTAATCCAAAATGATCTTCGAGAAATGAAAGAAATATGGGATCATGGGACGATGGGACCAAGCAGATGTTTTACTGTGACTATGGGGACTTGCCTTACTTACTTGGTGTCAAAGTGGACAAGCATTTATTCCGAGCCTAGCCCAGTTTGGAATCCTGCTTACAGTTGTTTCACTTTTGGAAAGTGGACTTGGTGCCACCGTGGAAGAATATACGACCTTGCTTCGGTGTCCAAAGATTCAAATTGACAAGGCCTATTCTAGAGCTGCTAGTGTCCGACATTATTAAAAAATTGATGAGCATTACAGGGATGAGCGAACAGTGGGTCGCTGTCCGAATCCAACAGAAAGGAGACAGTAAATGCGTTCCTTGGAAAAGCTTGCGAGATTTAGTATTAGCACACCCTGACGTGAAGAAAAGAGTGGATGTCTTCGCTCTAGGTATCTATGGATTGGTAATTTTCCCTAGAGCTTTAGGACACATAGATGAGGCCGTCTCTGATTTGTTCGATCGGCTTAGTAAAGGAGTCACGCCCATCCCGACAATCTTAGCAGAAACCTTCAGATCTCTAAGCGCATGTCGAAGAGCAGGGGAGGGAAGGTTATCGGATGCGCACAGCTACTATTGGTGTGGTTCCATAGTCATTTTTGGAAGGTGGAAAATGTCTCTTATCGAGTCTTCTCAGAAGGCTATTCCCTATTGAAGGAACAAGTTGCTACACCAAGACGAGACGACATCACGGAAGAGAAGTGGATGACGATTCTCCAAAATCTTCAGGAGGATGATGTTGAATGGAAAGCTCCTTGGATGGTACCCGACGAGATCCTGTATCGATGTGGGGATTTCGACTGGGTCCCTTTACTCGGAATTTGGGGAGCTGTCGGTTATGCCCCTTTACTCGTATTAAGACAATATAGATCGAGACAGTTCATACCAGCAACACAAGGGCTGGCTCAATGTGAGTTTTCTTATAAGGATGAAAACTACAAGAGAAAAACTCGAGAAATATCTAATGCTTGGAAACAGGTTCACCGAATGAAAAGATTTACCGTAGGAGCGATGACAACTTCCGAATATTATGGGTGGTGGAGTAAAAGAGTCAATGACAACATCCCTAAGCCGAGGGAAGATTATGTTCAGTCTATAGAGGAGCATCTACAAGTAGCTCCGTCAGAATTAGAGATCATCAAACGAGACTTTGAGAAAAGAAATTCTGAGTTGGGAAAGAGGATAGAACAGCTAGAAGAAGAAAGAATGCATTTGGGATTAGACATCGATATCCACAAGCTAGAAGCCGAGAAATTAAGGAAGGGAAAGAATAAGGCTGAAGAGGATTTGCATAGTCTAAAAATAGATTACAAGAAGCTGCGATTGTCAATGAGAACTGTCGGTTTGGGTAAAACGTCAGAGCAGTGGCGACAAGAGATCAATGAGGAAAAGAATAGGGCCGATCAGTGGGAAAAGAAATTTCAAGATGCTCGAGCTCGAGAAAACGCTTTGGAAAGGAGTTTGTTAGAGTGCCGAAATGAGAAGGTAGGATTAAAGGCCAAGGTGGCAGAGCTAGAAAAGTCACTTCACTCGTACCGTAGTCGCAACTCCATGATCGAATTAAGAGCAAGCTTAAATAAGATCAAAGAACTGAAAGGAAAGGTAGAGGATCTTGAGGACGCATTACACAATTCTGAGCTACGAATGGAGCTTCTTGAGAGGAGTAATGATCAATGGCAAGAGCAATGCCATCATTCTCAAACTCAGATTAGAGATAGAGATTACGTTATGGGCGAAGCTGTGACTCAAGTGCGGGAAGTGGCTGATCATCTGCAAACATTAGCAGTTCAGGCCGATGTATTGAGTTTAAAATATGAGTCAGAATCGAGCCGAGGTCGAGATTTAGCTTGGCTTCTTAGGAAGGTTAAGGCTTTGGGTATAAAGGCGAAGCCGTATATGTAATTTATTTTATGTAAAGAAATTTGCTTTCTAGTTGAGTTTTCTAATGAAATTGAATTCGAATCATGCCTCTTTTTGCATTCATCTCATACATTTACATTACATCATATGCAGTAAGTTTCATAAAATGACCCTAATAAAATTAAATTATGACAGTTACCCTGGAAACCAACAAAAATCTAATCAAATATCACTACGGTACTCGTCGCCAAACAAAAGCAATGGATCAAAGGTTGGAAAGATTGGAACAGTTGCAACGAGAGATGCAAGATCAGATGCATGAACGACTGGAAAAAATCCAGCAGGACATGTTAGAATCCCAGAACACTGTGATGAACCAATTAAAGCAGTTATTTACTGGAGGGAATAACAAAGGAAAAGACCCCGTAGTTGATGCTGGGGAGGATCACGATGACCCTGTTTATCTTCCAGGTTTCACCCCAACTAACATCCAAGCACAACCAGAGGTGTACCCACAGAGGGTACCGGTTACCATTGGACCTCAATATCTGGCTGGTACCTCAGTACCAGTGCATTTTCAAATGGGCTCGGGTTCTAATCCCGAGGATAATCCCACTAATCTTGTGGTCCCGGATCTCGATGACGTGGCAGAAACAGAAAAAACAAGAATGAACCTGCCAAAACAACTGGAGGACCGATGTAGATGGTTAGAGGAAAAATTTAGAGCCATGGAGAACATCGACTATCATCGCGGGTTGACGCCAAGGATCTGAGTTTGGTCCCTGATTTAGTACTCCCACCTAAGTTCAAAATGCCGGAATTCGAAAAATATAATGGGACTAGTTGCCCTGAAGCTCATATAACTATGTTTTGTCGAAGAATGACAGGATACGTCAACAATGATCAGCTGTTAATCCACTGCTTCCAGGATAGTTTGATCGGATCTGCAGCCAAATGGTACAACCAACTGAGTCGTGCTAAAGTTGGTTCATGGAGAGACTTGGCGCAAGTTTTTATGAAGTAATACAGTCATGTAACGGATATAACACCCGATCGAATTACATTACAAAACATGGAAAACAAGCCTAGTGAGAATTTAGGCAATACGCCCAACGATGGAGAGAAGTGGCAACACAAGTCCAGCCACCCCTTTTGGAAAAGAGGTCACCATGTTGTTTATCAACACTTTGAAAGCCCCGTTCATCAACCACATGTTGGGGAGTGCTACCAAGAGCTTCTCGGATATGGTAATGTCCGGTGAAATGATTGAGAATGCGGTAAGGAGCGGTAAAATTGACACGGGGGAAAACTTCAAAAGACCAGCCCCAAAGAAAAAAGAGGGCGAAGTAAACAATGTAAGCACATATAGCAAGAGCCATTCAAAACCGATTACTGTTGGCCCTCCAAAAATGATGACCACTAGTCACCAAGCCCCCTCAAGGCAGGAACCCAACACAAGGCCCAACACAAGGACTAACACAGAGAGACTTCAATTCACGCCCATTCCAATAACATACGGGGAACTGTATCAGAAGTTATTTGATGCACACATAGTATCTCCATTTTATCTAGAGCCCATGCAACCTCCATATCCCAAATGGTATGACGCGAATGCCCAATGTGAATAGCATGCAGGGATACCAGGG
>NW_024403751.1:0-5253 GCF_007990345.1 Gossypium hirsutum | reverse complement strand
AAAATAAATTTTACTGTGTCAAATTTGTGGTCCCTAAATCACAGTTCCCAACTAGGCCCTAATTCCGGATGTTACAGGGCATCTGAAAGGATTAATCGATTGATACAGGCGAGTACTCAAAAGAATATTTGTTGCACTTTAGACATAGAAGATGCGATCTCATACAGGTGTAAGAACATTAGTTGAATTATCGTTTGTGAGTCTTGTAGACATACACATACTCCAAATAATAATTAAAATTAAACTCTCAACAAGTAGACTGCAGTAGTAAATCTCTGGGCAGTAGCTTAGTCATAACTTTTTCATGGCATTATTATGTATGAAAATATTCCTTGAGTAATTCCAACCTTTATCATTCAACAGTAGAAATACTCTCACCTTGTTCCTTATGAATTGCCATGACATTTATATTGTTTGGTCATTTTTCAGTTATAATTGATATTATTAGTTCATTCATTAAGTCCTTCACCAAGTTATACTTTTTTTTTCACAGCTCTATTTTTTTATATCTTAATAATACTTACAACTTCAAAAAACTTTTAATCCCTGTGGAATGATACTCACTTATCATTATATTACTTGACTCGACGTTAACTTGCACATTGCAATACGTATTTTACACGAAACACTTGTTAGTCTAGTCACGCGACTCCAGCTATAGGTAACATCCAAAAATTGGGGTTAGTAGAATCAGGTTTGTGAATCGAGAGAGTGGGTCATGTCTTATTTTTTAGATTACCTTTGAATTTTTAGGAAGTAAATGAGTGTTTGGTTTGTTGGTTAACTGTTACTGAAACGTTTCTTGAAACCCAAGTTCAAATCCCTTCTCTCGCATCATTTTTATTATTTTACAAATTTTGCCTTAAGTTCTAGTATGTTGTATGCCTTGTTTTTAAAATAAGTATTGCAAAATAAATTTCAAGATGAGGAAAAAGCCCTAATGGTTAAAATAAATATGAGAAAGCATGAAAATTAAATGAGGTCCTAAGTTCGAATCCTTTCCCTTGTGAAATAATTAAATTTGCAAAATCCCTTTTTGTTTTAATGTTTGTGCATCTATACCCTTGAACCCTAAGTATAAATTGACTTATTATTTTATTTTCAGCTTTAATTAAATTTTCCCTACCCTATTCGTTCACACTCTTCCTCTCCTCTTTTCTCTTCAATTTTCCTTCTTTTCCTATTGTTGTCGTCGCCTACACCTCCTATTTTATCATCTCTTCTTCTTCTTTTTGCATCAAGATTGTGCACCATATCCTTTACTCTATTACATCCATTTACCCTCATCTAAATCAGTCCCAATTTTGAAATCTTGAACCCGAAGATCAATCCCAAACTTGCCAAGAAAGTGCCATGCATTACTGTTTCTCTCAACTAGATTGGGTGAAATCTTTTTTCTCTTTAATTTCTTGATTAATCTTGTTAATTAAAAACCAAATTTCCAGATCTGGAATTTGGGAGATTTTAAATGATTTCAAAGGTATTTTTTCCAGATTTTAATGAGATTTCAAGCCATTTTAAAAATTCAGCCTCATTTTTGGCCACAATGGGTGGTGGTGCGTGTGCCTATGTGCAAGAAAGGGGGTTCTTTTGTTTCTTGGGTCTTGCCAATATTTTTTCGACATTAAATTGTGTTATTGAACCCTCCTAATCAGACTTTAATCACTTAAAAAGAGACGTTCTTGATCAATTAGCCAATCGGATCCCACAAATCGTGAAACATAAGTACAATTACGGATAACTAGTTTGTTATTTCGATATAGTCGTTGGGTAAAGTTTATGAATTTATTAAATGAAGCAATTTAATAAGTAATTAGCTACTAATTTTCTAGTATATATTATTGACTTAGGTGCTGATCGAATGCCCCAAATCAGCTGTAAAGTGGAAGAACAATTATACGACGATTCACACCAATACAGTGCAAGGAATCTAACTAGGTTGGATTCATAAAATAGTTATAATTTCAACAATTGGTTTGAACTCATAAGTGGGTGTTTGGTGCTGGTTTAATGGGAAATTTATTGAATTTATACTGAATTTTGTTTAGGTTTGTTTAAGGAATTATTAAGGAAAATTGGAAGATTCGCTAGTGCGCTGCGAGGAAGCAAAAAATATGTTAGGTCCTAAAATCTTAAAATTTTTGAAATATTAAATATCATGTTATATTTGATAAATTAGCTTGCTGATTGGATTAGCTTAATAGCCAAATTATGATTTTGTGAGTGGCCCGCAGGTATGTTTTGAGCCTTAAAAGATTGACATGTTGGCAAAATTGTTATTTGATAGTATGAATGTTTGATTGAGTTTGTAATTGCATATTTGAGTTATGAGATATGAGAATGTTGAGTAAATGATATAATGTGTTGAGATATTAAGCTTATGTATGATTAAATGCATGAGATATTTGTTATATTTTTTATTGAAAGGGTGCTATTTATGCACAATGAAAATCCGTAATGTATGTGAAATTGAACGATATTGATTGATACAAACAATGGTAATCTGAAAGATTGGAACACTGTTCCATTTAGTGAAAGTATGTGATTATTGAGGACATGCTGAGCATGTCAAATGAATCTGAAAAGTATTAAGATATGATTATGCATGAGATTGTGTGACATATTACATATGCATTGGGTTTGGATTTTGTGGTTGACGGAGGAGTTTCGTGGAGTACTGGCAGCATATTTAGTCCGCATTATTCGTAATTAGTGCACTACACTTGGAGTACCGAGGGGAATGACGATTTATCGTATTTTTACTAGATTTTTTTTTGCATATTGTTATCGGTGGTTTTAACCACAACAGGCTTAAGCCTAAAATCTTTTGGAGTTCGGTGATAGGTTCTAGGGAACTCGTGGTGTGTAGAGGATGGTATGGGTAGGAACCTTTTTGCATTGCATCATGCGCACGACATATTCAAATGTTATTGATTTATGATATGTGTTGTATTGTGTTGTTCTGAATGGTATCAAAATTAATTTTTGTTACTTGAATGAATGATGTCCCATGCTCATACACCATTTGACATCAATTTGATAATGGCTATGTATTGATATGAAATTCCTATGATGGTTTTGTTTTCTTCTGTTAAAGCTAATTTGTTTCATTGTATTTGATATTTATGTTTGTTTAAATAATTGTTCGACTCACATTGAGCTTTTCATAAGCTCACCCCAATAGTGTTTAACTTTTTAGGTAAACCTCAAAAATAGGACCAGATTCAGCATAAGGAGAATCTCCTTAAACCTTGGACTATTCTTAATAAGTATTATTAAGTCTTTATTGGTTTTGGTTTGTAATTTTTAATTATTTTTGGTCTGTGGCTGGGTAAATTTTCTTTTGGGGATTTTTGCATGCATGGATTACTCAGGCATAATAACCAGATAATGCATGATATTGGGCTTAAATAAAATTTGATATTGTTCCCTAGTTTTGCATTGCAAAGGAATCATTTTTGGAATACAAATTGATAAGGCAACTAAGTTTCCAAAATGACTTAAAAGATGGTTTTTTTCGCTGCATTAGTTGAACATCGAGTTTTTTCAAAGAATAGCGACAAGCAAATGGTTTTTTTAAAACGACACTATCAACAATAAAATGAATCCTAAGTATACACGACCTAATGAATGAATTCTTTTAAGCTAACTCAAAGTACAACTACGATTTTCTCTAAAATAGGTTTATTTAAGGCCTTCAAAAGTAATAGAAGTTAGCTTAGCCATTTCAATTGCTAATATAGCCTTTTTAATCTAGCCATAACGTCTAGGCCGGGTTTGGGAGGTTACACTATAGGATACTACAACTAGTAACGAAACAATAATATGCAAATTTGAAACCAAAAGTTCAATTAAACATCAAATAACTTCATACATTCACACAAATCATGCATTACAAACAAAATTGAGTTTAAATTGAGCTTACAGAAGCTCTAGAATTAACTCGGAATCGAACAAGGACCATTTTGAAACTTTTACAAAAAATGGGGCAATTTTGCAGAATAGAGGTCACACGACCGTGTGCCTAGGCTGTGTAACAAGCTATAACTATGTAGAATTTGGAGTCACTCGATTGTGTGTCTAGACCGTGTAACTCACTGTGGATGTGTGGGTCAAATTGCAAATATTCAAAAAAAGTCACAAGGTTGTGTGGCTGAGCCATGTAATAAACTAAGACCGTGTGAAAGAATAACCAAATCTACAGTACTCACATGAGCGTATGGCCAGTCGTGTGTGACACACAATTGTGTGCCAACCCGTGTGGTGGAAGAATGTGAAATTAAGTGTCTAATTCATGTCAAACCAAACTAATGACTCAAAGATGCACATTTGGCCATTCCAACCTGCATAAAACCAATCTAAACACATGTTAATTCATTGTTTTAGCCAACCACAAAACTATACAAACTATCCCACATGTAATGAACATTTTGGTAAGCTTAATAACCTATATATTCACCAATCATTCAAACAAGGCACACCAAACATCTTCGCATTTCAAACTCAATTTAAACACAACCAACATATGCTATTTAAGTTTCTACCTTTACTTGACAAAAATGCCAAAGTGCACATTTAGTACACAACTCATTTACCAATAAAGCTTAGCATCATTTAAGGTTCCAAAACCACTACCACTCAAGATAACATTTATACAAATTAATGACTATACTCAACCATCACATATCCAAACATTCTCAACACATTGGTTCAACCATTTCACATTAAATACATAAAATATATATATCATACCCCATTGCCAACAACCTTATATACTTGTTAACTAGCATTTAAGCATTCACATTGTTCTTAGTTCAAACTCTAAACATTGAACGTAGACATATGTACAAAACAAGTCCTATTTACATGCCACATAACTAAGTTCAGAATGAATGAAAATCTACCATAACGAAGACTGAGTAGTGTGAGCTCTGCATTGATTTGATCCTTTCGTTCTGCAAAATGCCAACTACAGAAAATAGAACAGGAAACAAAGTAAGCATTTCATACTCTTAGTAATTTCATAGGTAAAATTTCTCTTAACTTACCTTGATCAATCAATAATTTAAAACAATTAAGACATACTGAAACTAAAATGGAAGTCTTTTGACATCCTGTTACTTCCACATCTATGTTAAAAAGTACATTAAAAGGTTAGTCCATTTGCAACAAAATCCTGAAACTCAATTCATATACATATACAACTATTCTATTATACATCATATACTATTCGAATCATGTTCAAACTGTAAA
>NW_024403750.1:0-5265 GCF_007990345.1 Gossypium hirsutum | reverse complement strand
GGAACTACACCTAAGGTTTATAAGAGTACACTGCTCATATAGGTGTAATGTCATTTAAAGGATATTTGATTTTAGTGGGAGTTTGTAGTTTTAAATGCTTTTATGTTATAGACATATTTTCAGTTATTTCGGTTTAAAGATATTAAGTTTATTTTTGCAGAAATAAAGTTTATTTGGTTTATTTACACTCTGATTTTGGTAAGGTTTGATCTCACTAAGGTTTAAGAGGACCAGTTAGAAATAGACATGTTTAGATCATATTGAATGTAATTTTAAGCTACACATCCATACTTGATCTATGTCATTTGGTTGTGTTAATTTACGTGATCATGGATGGATTTAGTTACGATTTATGTAATGAAAGTCGCCTTAGTTCTATGTTAACTTAATTAATGGATGAGATTGTTCGGAATATCTTTTGGATATGATAGTAAAATTTTGAGCTCATAATGTTATATAATAACATGTAATTATAGAGTAATTAGTATATATATATGGTCAAAGTGGGAGATTGTTGGAAAATATAGACATCATATATATAATAAGGGTAATTACATGTTATTATTTACTATCATGATAGGTTAGTCCAAACTAAAAGTGATCTAATTTGGTTAACATTTTATTGGGCTTTATTATTAAATAAAGTATGGATCAAATATTATGTGTAGATACTCTAGTAATTGAATTCTAATCAAATTCTAATTAATGATAGGCTAATTAGGAATTAATACTAATATGCCAATGTTATAAATATTAGGGTTATGGTACTCAAATTATGCAAAAGATATCTTTTTTAATATCCCATCCTTAGGAAATGGCAATATTCTCTAAATTCTTTGTGTACTAATTTGGAAGATCAAATCCTCAAGATCCGGAATTCATAGATTCAGGTACACTTCTGCATCTAATTTTATTATTGATTTATTTTTGATAATTTGACATAATAGATCCTGTTTTATTTAATTTTATTTTAGATTTATTTTACAATTCTAACACATCCGTCCTTCCAATCTTTCGCAAGAATTCGACCACTCAATCACCCTTATCATTCCGTATTAAACCACCTGCAGATGCAATACCAGTTCCTGCTTTTACTGCTCCATCTGAGTTACGGAGAAGAGCTTCATTTCACCAGCAAAGTTCAAATACAGACAATTTACGTTCTAAGTCACTGAACTTAACATTAAATTTCATGTAAATCACAATTATTTAATTTCTAACATTAACCAAGTAGGTCAATTATGCTAATTTCATTCAATAATTTCATTCATACAAATACCATTAGTTTAGTGTGAAGGGTGAATTGATTCTGAAAGATGATGATGTGACGGTGTCGACGGAAGGTCCCCTGAGATTGCTTTCTCTTATCGGTAAGAGCATGGCTAACTCTGTCATAGCATGGCTAACTCTGTCATAGTCTGGTTGATGGGTAGGGCTATCGGTTATAGAGCATTGGTGAACAGACTGATGTTGCTTTGGGAACTGGTGGGAGAGTTTCACGTTGTGGATTTGGAGAACGACTTCTTTATTGTTAAGTTCAGCATGGTTCAGGACTATAACAAGGCCCTTTCTGAAGCACATATCTACCCGGAAGCCTTGAGAGAGCTATTCTTAACGCACTCAGCCGTGCATGGAAAGTGGAAGCAGCACATGTCTACCCGGAAGCCAACATGGTGGCAGACCTACTGGCGAAGTTAGCAGCTGATCATGGGCTGGGAATCCAAAGCCCTTTCAGAAGCACCGACTAAGGCACTGCAAATTTTGCAGGAGGATAAGAAAGGCAGATCAATAAGCAGGAGTTTTTTTTTTTTAATTAATTCTTTATTTTTCGAATTATCCCATGTTTCATAAAAGAAAATTTTGGACGACTACCAATATATTGCAATGGGTGGATTTTAGTCTGTTAATATTATTTTAATCCAGATTATTCCGACTTTTTAATTATTTATGTTTAGTATTAAGGTATAATAATTTATTTAGTCATTCAAATTTATTAAAAAAATTATTTTAATTTTTTCTCTTCAATTTATTTTTTTATTAAATCATCTCAAAATAAATGAAAAAATTAATTTTATTAATGTGACATATATGTAGATGACATATTAACATTAATTTAATTTTTAAATTTTAAAAAACTAATTAAATGTTGACCTATCATTCATATTCATATGTATACAATATCAACAAAGTTAAAAAATGTTAGTTTTTCCATTTGCATTAACATTAATATTTTTTCATTGTCCAGCAAAACATAAAATTTTCCATTCACACTAACATTTTGACCAAAAATTAAAAAAAATCAAATTGTTGCAATTAAAGTATAAGCTTAAAATGCAAATTTAGACAACAAAACCATATTTAAGAGAAGCAATTGAAAATACATTCATAAAGAAGAGCATATACTTATAACAGTCAGATATTGAATATATTAATTCTTAAACATGGCTCTTGATGGGAGAGCTATATCCACTTTGATCATCATAATACTTGGACCAAAGCATAACACCACCATACTTGGAGGAATTCTTTATGGCAGGGAGAACCTTCGACGTTAGATCATTTACAGGGATGAAACCGCTACCCGCTGCATCCGGAGCTGCCGGTAGTCCAAGAAAAATATTCGTCGCCGGAATATCCGATGTCCATTGTTTCCATGCATCTTCAAGGTTGGCAATATCGGCCGATGAGTATTGACAAGGAGGGTTGTTATAGAATTGGACCCAAACGTAATCAAATAGACCTGTTTTCAATGCATTTCCGATCCATGCATCAGGGAACGGGCATTGAGGAGCCGCCGTTTAGTACACTTTCTTGCCTTTCTTACTTGTTGACACCATTTTTTGGATGAAAACGGGGTCAACTTGGATTTTGAAAATGAAAACGGGAGTCGCCACCAATCTTTTATTAAGGTGTGATTGGATCACCTTGAAAAGTAGTTGCTTTTAATAAACGAGTGGATTTTATTAAAACAACAATTTTGGTCTGCGAAATTTAGAAAACGGGTTCGGGAGTCGGTTACGTACGGGGAAGGATTAGCACCCCCGTAACGCCCAAAATTGGTACCTAGCCGATTACCTGATGTCTTAGTGTCAAACATTGAAACTTTTGAAGATACGATCCTTTTGCTATGCGTTAAAAATTTTAAGAAAAATGGGGCATATTTCACGCAAATCGAGAAAGAAAACCATATCCCGTAAGTTAGGACACAATATTTCAATTTTACGATGAATGAATGCCAAAACTGGTCTATTTTCAAAGATATTAGATGTTATCGGGATTAGGGAAAAGATCGCGTCCCGTGAGTTAGAACACAACCCCTTTTACTAAACCGAATACATTAAAATATAATTTAAATCACAAAAAGGCAAAGGATCCGTTCTACGTCGAAAGAAAGAATTACACTCCGTAAGTTAGGACGCAATATCTCGGGCTTTCAGTACGTGAACGGACGTCACAATTTGAAAAGTATTTGATTATCTCGGGTTTAGGAGAACGATCACATCCCGTAAGTTAGAACATGATCTTTTGTTAATCCCCGAGACTATTTTTAAAACTTTGTTGAAAAAGGGTTCGCGTATTTAAGAATTATCGAAGAAATCAAAACCCCGTAAGTTAGGGTACGATTTCTCGATATCTTAATATGAAAATCGGGTTTACGT
This sequence comes from Gossypium hirsutum, assembly GCF_007990345.1. Classification (NCBI taxonomy): domain Eukaryota; kingdom Viridiplantae; phylum Streptophyta; class Magnoliopsida; order Malvales; family Malvaceae; genus Gossypium; species Gossypium hirsutum. The sequence continues at coordinate 1,606 of NW_024403750.1, read as the reverse complement.
ATGTTGAATAACAAATTGGCAAATAAAGGTGAAACAGTCGATAATAATAGTGACTATTTGAATTTACGAATAAATACATGCGGGAAATATAAAAGGATACGCGGAGGTTAAAATGCATACAAGTATATAAACGTAATGGTATGAAGGTTTTAAATATTTATAAAATATATGTAAATACGTGTATAATATAATAAAATAAAACAAATATATATGGGTATATAAAAAGAGAAATGTATTAGAGTATGAAATATATTTTAGGGTGAGAATGTACATATAAATGCAAGTACATATAGGCATAAATATATATACAATAGGAAATAAATAATAAGTAAATAAGTATACGTATATGTATTAGTATATAATATGTAGGCTCATAAAAATAAATAAAATATGTAATATAGGAATATTAGACAGGTATATAATAAGTACATAATATATTAAGGTTAAAATAAATATATGATGAATATATTTAAAATATGCATAAATAGATATATATATATATATATAAGAATTGGGAACATAATAATATATATAATAAATATGCATAAGTATTAATTAGTAAAAATAATAATAATAAAATAATTATCAAATTTGAATAAATATACAAGCATGTCACATTAAAGATTATAATTAATTAGCAATAAAACTAGGATCTATTTGAATAAAAACTTTAAATTTAGGGCAAAAAAAATGCAAATAAAACGAAGAAGGATCGATTTGCAAAACGCGCGAAAGTTTCAGGGGCCAAAAGGGAAATTTTCCCTCGCCTGTAAAACGATGCCGTTTTCTTGGGACTAAATTGAAATCCCGAAAAATCAGTGGGCAAATTTATAAAAATGACAAGGGTTAAATTAAAAATAATTAAAAGTGCGGAGGCGCTAAATGCGAAATTAGCCCCTCCGCAAAAACACGTGGATCCTCCGGGTCGGAGCGGGTCGGGTCGCGGGTCGGCGCGCGGACCCCCTTTGCCGAAACGGCGCCGTTTCAGGGGGGTATAAATACCCCCTTTTTGCGGAAAAAATCATTTTGTGCTGCTGAGGAAAAAAAAAGAGGAGAGAGAGGGAGGGGAGACCTCTGGGGGTAGTCCAGAGTCCGGCGAGCTTCGGTCGCCGTCCGTCGCACCGTCCGTCGTGCCGGCGCTGCTCCGGCCACCGTACACGGTGGCCGGAAGTCCAAAAGGCAGGTAATTTTCCCCTTTTTTTTTTTTGCGTAACTACGCATCTATATTTTTTATGGTTTTTTTTAACATATATTATATACTTAATTTATTCATTAGCCATTGTATTCGAAAAAAAAAAGAAGGTGAGATGAGAACCTTAAGATCGGCCTGCTTGCTATTGATTCAAATCGTTTTTTCTCTGTGTATTCCCTACTGCCCCTTTTTTTTACAAAAATCGAAGAAGGAAAAAAAAGAAAAAAAAGGGCCTCTCCTCTCTTTACATTGAAAATGAATGGCTCTTTATAGCCGATTATACAAAGTCCTATTGTTGTTTTGTTACTGTTTGCTGCGTTTCTGTTTCTGTTGCTGCTTCCGTCATGTTTGCAGGTGTTCAAGGAGGTGATGGGAGCAGGTGGAGGAGAAATGGCGATGGGACGTGCGGCTGAC
>NW_024403749.1:0-5275 GCF_007990345.1 Gossypium hirsutum | reverse complement strand
TTGGGAAAGAAAGAAATTCTGGTTCTGTAAGATTTCACCAGCCATGGCCTCTCTTTTACAGTCAACTACTTTATTATTCATATTCTTTATTACATTGATTCATAGACAAGCTATTCCCTTCATCGTATTGCATGGTAATGTTCTTATCCCAATATCTTTTCTTTTCAATTTTAATGTTCTTATGCACTCTCCCATGGCTTAAATTCTGTTAATTGTACTGGTTAAACAGGATTAGATACCAGTTTAAGCTGATACCCATATTTCTTTTATTGATATCCTATAATATTGACTGTCAAAGCAGTAGTAATTGTATTTTGGTTTTCTAATAATGTGGTTTGTTCGCAAGGTCGATTATTGTACAATGCATCACGGATTCCCCAAGCTTAAACATACCGATTCCTTTTCATCCATGATTGTTGAAATTCTCCAAGGACTAAATTGTGAATTATCCAACTTTATGCTAGCTAAACATACCTATTCCTTTTCATCCATTCAACAAATCAACACATTCACACTCATACACATATTAACCATTTCCATCTCAATATAATACTCAAAGTTAGCTACATATAACTATCTCAAAATACTCAACCATAACAAACAAATACTCAACATGATTCTTTGCCTGGCAAGGTTGACCATTTACCTTTCTATCCACCTGAATCTAAATAATTTTGAGTCATGTCTAATGCCCTGTGAATACTATCATATTTTAGGAAATAGACCAACCTATTGATTTAGCAAGCAAGAAAACCTTTCAACACAAAGAATCTGTTTTCTTGTACCGCTACATCTTATGTTGTATTTGCTTGCTTGATATAGCCACTTGGTGTACCATGCAATGTTCATTTCTATATATGAAAACTTTTACCGCAAAGGGATAGAAGGAGCTATTTTCGTTAAACATTGAAGTTTGCAATATGATTGACATCATGTTTATCTTAGTGGCCTGAGGCTTCAGTCAGAGAACTAGATCTAAGGCCACAGTCTTTGCCTGGCTGCTAATGTTCTGGATCTAACCTATTATCATTTGTTGTCACATGAACTAGTAGTGCATTACATTTCACTTATCATCCGCTTCTATTTATTCTTGAACCGTGTCAAACCTTTTTGGCTTAATTAAAATAATTTGAATGGATAAGGTTCCATCTTAAACTATGTCTATATCAAGCCTATGAAGTGTAATGTTTCACATTTATTGCAAATGTTTTGGAATTAAACTGCCATTATTGTATGTTATGCAAAACTATATTGAGGTTGAAAGTTTTTAGCTTCTAACCTTTAGTTTGATTTCTAATTGTGAATGTTAATTTATGTTATTGTTTTCTGTATGAATCATGCATTCACCTTGTCAGTTGCTGCGAGATGACCAGTTATTTATCTGTTTGCAGCAGTTCACACGAATATATTCTTGCTGTTTCTTTCGGTTACTATGTTAATTCTTTTCTGGTAGGTTTAACTTTATTTGGCATTCATTTGCACTAACATTATGTTTGTTTGCCTATTTTTTGTTTGTAGGTCTTAGCTTTTAGGGACATAGCTCCCCAGGCTCCTATGCACATTTTAATTTTCCAAAATCAAAGGATGGCCTAACTGGTTTGTCTAAGGTACAATTTTTTTTGTCCTCATGACTAACTGAGCAGTAAACATTTATGCCCTCTATCATAGAGGAAACTTCAATTATGGCTGGGTATTAATTTGGAAAAAAAGTATGGAGTACTGTTAAAAGAAAGAGAAGGAAAGTAGGAGTGAAATTAAATGGAAATTGAATTGAGAAACTCTGGTGGTAAAGACTAAGAGAGTCTTAGTGGTTATAAGAAGGTGGGGAACTGAAAGAACATCAATGCTGAGGAAAACCTTAAAACTTGATATGCAAGTATTGATAGGTATAGGCCATAAATCCATGAGATAAATTGAGCTTCTAAATATATCCGTACGGTGAAAAACCCTAATAAAAGCTTAAAGCAATATCCATTATTCATCCTTGTTGGAAGAAATTGTCTTTAGAGTTAAATTGCATATATCCCTCCTTCCTGAGTCAAAATAGATGACCTTCCCAATGAACAGGAAGTATGTCACGAGTCTAGAATAAAAAAGCTCATCACCAAGTTATTTCAATCCATCAACTTATTGCAATTACTAAAACATTTGTAAGGTGTGTAATGAAACAAACATAAGCTCAAAGATGTCCGATGAATAATTTAGTGTTAGAATTTGCAATTTGTGTATCCAAGGCTTGTTCATTTGTTTTCTATGTCATAATCATGTTAAGGTGTCATGTATTTATTATAAGTTTTGACATTTTAAATGATTGGTGTTATATTGATTTTGATATGTTTTTGTGCTTGCATAATATTGTATTTTAGCTATTTTTCTTGTGTCGTGTACAATATTACAGGTCTGTTTAGTAACAATATTTTCTCTAAAGGTTTCTCTTTTAGGACGTCGGCCATTCATATTAACCCAAGGTATCTCTCTCTACAATCTCAAGTGAATTTTCTACAATCTCTCTCTACAATTCTACTGTCGGCAAGTGTTATCCCAGCTGTAAGTGTCCTAAATTTCTTTTGCCGGACAACTGATTTAGGCAACCCAATAAGACCGCTTGAAATGTCAAGCTGATAATCACCTGCATCTATGACCTCCATGCTCTGCTCTTTTGCAACAGTAATTTAGCAATATTTTTGTATGTCTCTTGAAATTATCTTCAATCTTAGTTTCACGTCTGAGTCACCCATTCATTTCTTTCTGTGGCATGTTTTCACTGCTTTATTCGATACGTAGGTTTCTCTACCAATGCATCATGTGCAAATTTGAAAGGACATGCTAATGTGTTTTTACCAGGGAACTATATCTAATTCCTTGTGCTATTGCAGATGGATATACCTTCCAATTTGGCTTTATCTTTCCTTTTCTTTCTGCTACTATCTCGTGCTTTGAGTAGTCTTTACATGCATGTCACCTTTTAGCCTGCTTTTGGTTGTGAAAACTTGTAGGTTCCTCAGCGGTCGGACACTTCAAGGGGTGTCTATGTATTTTCTGATATGAATCCATATGTTGGTCATCAAATCCTTTAAAAGAAGGTCAAGAGCTATTGAGGAAAGGACTTTTGAGTGAAGCAGTGCTTGCCCTAGAGGCTGAAGTTATGAAAAATCCTGAGAATGCTGAAGGTTGGAGATTGCTAGGAATAACCCATGCTGAAAATGATGATGACCAGCAGGTAATCCACTTTGCTCTAGTTTGTCAGAGTTGGATAGTTGATGTGTATTCTTACACCAAAAAACATTGTTTTTGTGTTCTTTAATACTACAAGAATTTATATTTTATATATAGTCTATAACATGGTTGTATTTGAATCTGTTGCATCACCTTTTTTCTGTCAACCATAGTAGTCCTAGATTTTGCTCCTGGCCCAGAATGCATGGTGTTTGCTCCTTCCTACAGGAAATATGTTGATGAAATGAGGATAACTGTTGCACGCCGCCTAAATTTTAACATCTCTGTTGGAACTGTGGGTTCTGTAAACCATAGAACTGCTGTAGATTCTATTCAGATGAAGAAATGTTTGAGTCTGTTTATGAAAATCTCTTGGAAGTTATTGTTTCAAACCAAGCTGAGGGTTTTCTTACTGAATTTTCAAATGAAGAATGTGATCTGATGCTGAATGTTGGAGATTGCTAGGAATAACCCATGCTGAAAATGATGATGACCAGCAGGTAATCCACTTTGCTCTAGTTTGTCAGAGTTGGATAGTTGATGTGTATTCTTACACCAAAAGACATTGTTTTTGTGTTCTTTAATACTACAAGAATTTCTATTAAGAGATGTGACTGCTTGTCTAGTTCAGCTCTGTTCAGCATCTTTGGTTATGATTCTTTGCTGGCAACGTTGACCATTTACCTTTCTATTCCACCTAAATCTAAATCATTTTAATCTTGTCTAATGCCCTGTGAATAGCATCTTATTTTAGGAAACAGAACAACTTATTGATCAAGCAAGCAAGAAACCTTTTGAACACAAAGGATCTATTTTCTGGCTTGATATAGCCATGTTGGTGTACCATGCAATGTTCATTTCTTATATATGAAAACTTCTAGTGGAAAGGATAGAAGGAGCTATTTTTCGTTTAAACATTGAAGTTTGCAATATGATTGGTATTATGTTTATCTTAGTGGCCTGAGGCTTCAGTCAGAGTACCAGATCTAAGGCCGCAGTCTTTGCCTGGCTGTTAATGTTCTGGATCTATCCTATTATCGTTTGTTGTCACATGAACTAGTAGTGCATTACATTTCACTTATCATCACTTCTATTTATTCTTGAACCATGTCAAAACCTTTTTGGCTTAATTAAAATTAATTTGAATGGATAAGGTCCCATCTTAAACTATGTTTAAATCAAGCCTATGAAGTGTAATGTTTCACATTTATTGCAAATTGTTTTGGATGATTAATGTGTCTGCTTGTCATTATCTTGAGACTTACATGGATTATGCAAGACCTTTTAATACTTCTGTTATTCTTGATTAATGTATCTGCAGTTTTATGTGGTCTTTATTGGGGTCCAAATATTTGACTTTGTAGAAAAAATGTAATTCACTAATTAGATATCTCTGTACAGGCTATTGCCGCAATGATGCGCGCTCAGGAGGCCGATCCTACCAATCTGGAAGTACTTATGAAATTAAAAATTTCAGAACATTAGCTTTGTGGTTTCGAGGATAGTGCTGCCACTTTATTCCCTTCTTCGCTGCGCGGCTGCTGCTGCTACTGTTTCTGTTCGCCTTCAGCATTCGGCTTGGTTTCTCGAGTAAGCATTTTCTTTTATTCGTCTTTACTATTGTCCCTATCCACTCGTTGATTTTGTTAGACTTTTTTTTTCTAGGGTTTCTGTGACTTAAAATGAAATAGCTCTCTCGTATTTTTCATTAATTTACTTTTCTGTTACTCTAAGATTATTAGGATTTTCTGCTTTCTGGGTTGAGTACAAAATGCCTTGTGTTGGATTTCATAATTCAAATGAAAGAAGGATTCTGACTTGTGCTCATCTTTGCATATTTGATCCTCTGTTTTCCTTTTGCTTTAGTGTTACTTTTGAATCTAGGGTTTTTACATCTAAAAACGAAAACAGGATGTAGTTTAAAACACAAAAACTTAGTTTTGAAATGGTGCTTTAGGGTTGGGAATAGGGTTAGACTTTCTTATTCATCTGCCGTCTTCAAGATTCGCCAACATGACCTCTCCTCTTGGCTTTTTTTTTTTTTCAATAATAATATTTT
>NW_024403748.1:0-5341 GCF_007990345.1 Gossypium hirsutum | reverse complement strand
TAGTAGGCAGAATCACGTAGCAAGGAGATAGTACACTTTAGGCATTCATCGGGTGTACAAGATAGCTCATCGAGTACCCGGATAGTGTTGTCCAACCAAAATTCAGCTTGCTTGGCATCGTCGCTATCCGTAGCTTTAAATTCAGTAGCCCCATGTTTTCGGATTCTGTCAACTGGAGGCTTATTTGACCTTATTTGGTCAGTTACCGGAGGTATTGTAGGTGCGGGGGTGGTATTTGTCGGGAATGGAGGTTGTGGAACAGCCGTATTAGTTCGAATGTATTGGTTGAACCAATCATTCATCACGCTATAGAAAGCTTGTCTAGCTCATCATTCGGGTTACTAGCATTAGGTTGAGAGTCCACCGGCGCTGTCCCTTGTGCGGGAGCAGGCGCTACACTCTCAAGATCATCAGCTACCGCTCGGTCGGGATCGGGATCCATTACTATAAATAAACACATTTCCAAATGTCAGAAATCACCACACTATCAAATAATCACATAAAATGGCATGTATAGATAGACCCAACGCATTACGGTAGTCCTAGAATCGACTAAACCTGGCTCTGATACCAATCAAATGTAACACCCCGAACCCGAGACCGACACCGGAGTTGAACACGAGGTGTTAACAGACTTTAAACCCCTTATAAAAATATTTCCCAGACACTACCAATCTGCGTACTAGTCGCTTTAAAAATCATATCTTGAGCTTCACAACTCGAAAATCAGTTTCGTGATTTTTCCCTGAAACTAGACTCGTATGCCCATCTACATATTTTTTTCTAGAATTTTTGGTCGGGCCAATTAGTACAGTTTATTAGTCAAAATCTCCCATGTTACAGGGATCGACTACACTGACCTTTGCGCAATACGACTTGGATATCTCCCTGCACAGAGCTTCAATACTGATGCCGTTTATTTCTATAGAAACTAGACTCAGAGAGGAATCTATAAATAAATGGCATGACTTCTAATTATCTCTGGTTAATTTATAATGAATTTCCAAAGTCGGAACAGGGAATCCAGAAACCGTTCTGGCCCTGTCTCACGAGAACCTGAATATCTCTCAACATACTGTCCATATGATCGTTTCGTTACTTTCCTATGAAAATAGATTCATCAAGGTTGGTTTACAAAATTTATTCACTATTTAATTCCATTCCTGCTATTTTTAGAGATTTTCCAAATCTACATTACTGCTGCTGTCAGCATCTGCCTTTAAGGTAGACTTTACCTATTTCATAGTTTCCATGATTCAACTAGCCTTTTTAGCATAAATAGCACAATTTATGATAGTGATTAACCATTCCCATGGCCAATCCTTGTCAAGCATATCCACACCAAATGATTGTAACATTATACTCAAACATATATAAGCCATTTTCGCATGGCTAACCAAAATTATACAAGTCCAAAGGGTCCATGACCCACAACAAACGGGTAGTCCTATACATGCCATTTCGAAGTTCAACCAAAATTGTACCAAAAGGGGGCTTTGATAGTGTGGACGACTTCGACTTCAAGATCCCGAGTCCGATAGCTGGAGAACCAAAATCTATAAAACAGAGGAGCAATGAAACGGAGTAAGCAATTTATGCTTAGTAAGTTTTGAGCAAGGAATTCCAGCACAACAAAAGTATAGCATTCATATAGCTAAACGGATAATTTCATATGCACAATTTTTTTATATCATACTTGCTTCACATTACCAACCCTTATGTACATACACAAAAGATCAACTTAGCCAAAGGCCGGTAGCTCGTTTATCAACTGAGCGAATACTTATTTGTAAGGGCTCAACTAAATTCAAGCACATACGAAACATACCTCAATGTTGGGATGTTTCTAGAGTATTAACTGAAATTTTTACAGCAAGATCATTCATTCCCAAATCACGTACCTTCGGAATTTAACCGGATATAGCTCCTCGTTCAAATGCCTTCGGGACATAGCCCGGTTATAGTAACTCGCACAAATGCCTTCGGGACTTAACCCGGATTTAGTAACTCGCACAAATGCCTTCGGGACTTAACCCGGATTTAGTAACTCGCACCAATGCCTTCGGCTTAGCCCGGAATTAGTATCTCGCACAAATGCCTTCGGATCTTAGTCCGGATATGGTCACTTAGCACAAAGCCTTCGGGACTTAGCCCGGACATCATTCAAATAACCATGCACATTTAACAATAAATCATGGCACATTCGTATTTCATTTTCGTTAGCAAAACTCAAACACAAGACACTTATCATTCTTGTAATTTCGGCTCAATAGCCACACAAAGAGCATGATTTTGATTTACTTAAAACATGATCTAATCAAATCATAATTTAAGCTCTTTTACTCAAGAACTTACCTCGGATGTTGTCGAACGATTCCGATGGCTATTCGACCACTTTTTCCTTCCCTTTATCGGATTTAGTTCCCCTTTGCTCTTGAGCTTAATTAAACAAATAAATTGATTTAATCATTTGAGCATCGAAAAGAGGAACACAAGGCACTTAGCCCATATTTATACATTAGACATTAAAGTCACATATGTACGGAATCATGAATCAAACTCAACATTTTAGCTAATTTTCCCCCTTGGCCGAATTTTCTAAGCCAAGACAAAAGCATCAATATGCTTGCCTCCAACCGAATACATGCAACCCCAAATCTTCTTCCTATGGCCGAATATGCATGTCTATGTTGGGGCCGATTATATGCTTAATACTTCTACAAGTATGGTTACTTGTATTGATTATAAATATCATCTTGTTTCAAGTTCAAAACTTGGCTAATACACAATATATACACTAGTAAAGCATCCTCTCCCTTTCCATCAATTAACACATGCATTGCTCATTAACATACAAAAGTTATATTCGGCCTTAGCACACAACTTGCTAGCCGATTCTTCCCCATCTAGCAACCAATGCACATATGTGCTCACTCAAAAATGCTAAAAAGGAGATTCAAGAATCATCAATCCTCCATCACATGCATCATTAACAAGCTTCATATTTAGCATGCAATGGCATTAACACAAAATCCACCTAGGCCGAATATCATCCCCATGACATAGCAAAGATTTGAACCATGGGCTAATTAGAACTCAAGCTAGCAACTAAAAACATGCATGAATCTCATGGCACAACCTCAGACATACCTTAATCTAGATATAAGTATGGCCAAACCTCCTCCTAATCCTCTTCCAAATCAAACATGAAGCAAGAACTCCTCCCTCCTTCCTTAGAATTTTCGGCCAAATGAAGATGAAAAGGATGAACAAAATTTTCTCCTTTCTTTTCTTTAACTCACGGCAATGGGGGGGGGGAGACAACCACACACATTTTTTTTTTGTTTCCATCATAATCCCTTTCATTATTTTATGCCCATGCTCCTTATTTTATTTTTTCCTAACATACCTCACTAACATAACATGTTTGTGACATGTTTCCACTCATGATGCACTAACACAACATGTCTATGACATGTCTTGCCCATCACACTTGGTCTACCATGCTTGTCATGGCCGGCCACTACTCATTAGGGGGGGGAATTTGACATGCAAGTCCCCCTTTTTTCCACATGCACTAATAGTCCTTACGCATTGACCTATCACATTTTAAAATTTTCTCACATAAGTCCTATTTGATGAAATTCACTTACAATTAACAAAATTCAAACACGAAATTTTCACACATGCACATGTACATATAATGAGCATCAATTATGACGGTTAATTATTTTTATGACTCGGTTTAGCGGTCTCGAAACCACTTCCCGACTAGGGTCAATTTTGGGCTGTCACAATAAGTCATATCTCATGGCTATATACAATTGAATCATTATAAGCAAATACATTTGGCCAAATCATGAAACACATATATCAAAAGACTAAGTCTCTATACATGACACTCACGTGAAAATACTTAAGGTTTATTAATACCCCAACTTGATAATTTGATAGTATGATGCTACCTCCAACGATCTCCAATCCTGAGCTAACCTGACAACACTAAAGAAATGGAAAGGAGGGGGTAGGATTTATAGCTTAGTTATTCCGTATGAAAATAATAAGTAATTTATCAACATGTTTCTATCAATTCTTACAACATGATCTCAAAGTAATATAATCATAATTGTACTTTTACTTATGTCCCAGTCAAGCTGTTTACTCGAGTCATAGTCATTTAATAACTTATACTTGAGCTATATAATTCTAAATTAAGATTCGTTAAAAGAATTTGAAACTAGGCTAATATATCTTTCTACCATAAACTATTCAAAATTTATGGATTTGTCAATAAGTACAATTTATTCTTCAAATTTACCCCTGTTCTGCTATTTGATAGCTTTGACCTTTCTTTACTAAAATTAATTATCTCACAGTACGGGATTCGGATAATGTTCCCCTCTATATCTATTAAAATTATACTCATTAAGAATTTAGTCATATAAATTCTAACCCATAATTTTTTTTGTACATTTTTTAGTGATTTTCCAAAGTTAAGAAAGGGGATCCCAAAATCATTCTAACCCTATCTCACAAAAATTCAAATATCTCATAATATGAAATTCTTTTACTTACAACATTTCCTCTATGTGAAACTAGACTCAATAACATTTAATTTAATATTTATTTAACCTCTACTTAATTTCTACAATTTTTTGTGGATTTTCAAAATCGGACTACTGCTGCTGTCCAAAACTGTCTTAGTGCAATATAATGATAACTTTCATAAGTTCATTTTCAACTAATCATGAACTCACCATTTCATGGATTCCATGTTCAAATACACAATGTAAGTTAGCATGATATTGCAACAAAATTTATATTCATAATTAATACATCTTAGCTCATCGAGGTCTCGACTTTTCAAAGTCTCAATAACCATAAGCTTAGTGTACATACATGTACCCACTCGTAGTATGACATACAACGATACCTTTTTTAACATGCTCTTCTTGGGACTTTAATTACATCATCCATTGCACTGCTTGTTGAACACTCAGAATACTATTGGATACACGAAAAACTTGTACATTAGTGTCACATATACATACATACCGAAGGCTACCTCATAACATGTAATGCTTGCAATGGAGCTGCTCACAGGCTTGCCCATAAAAGCTATTGGTCAAGTGTTAGAGCTGCACGTGCTGCTCCACAAGCTGTCAGGTATCCGACCCACTCAAGAATTATCTAGCCACCAGTAGAACACGCAAGACCATTTCTCGGACCCATTACATGTATCGTATCCATTATGAACTTAGACCACCAACGAGCCGAATGACAACATATCCGACGCAGACCAGATAATGGTGGATCTATCCTAGGACATTCACTGGTCTTA
>NW_024403747.1:0-5352 GCF_007990345.1 Gossypium hirsutum | reverse complement strand
ACTTCTTATCCCTCAAAAATTAAAACCATATCTAGTTTCGCTTGTTCCGATCTTCATTCTTGATAGACAAGATGTCATCAATGAACCAACACGAACGATCCAAATATGTCTGAGATCGATTCTCAAATCCATAATACCGCAGGGCATTAGTGAGCCCAACGCATACTAAGACTGTAGTGCGTACTCATTCTGAAAGCGTTTTGGTTGTCCGGAATCTCGAATTCGCAACGATATAGCCCGATCTCAAATCTATTTTTGGAACACTGAGGCTCCCTTCAGTTGGTACGAACAAATCATCGTGCGCGGCAACGGATATTTGTTCTTTATCGTCACTTTATTCAGGTTGACGATTAGTCAATGCACAACCTCATGGTTCCGTCCTTCTTTTTTCACGAACAATACTGGTGCACCCCAAGGTGAGAAACATTGGTCGAGGCAAAAACCTCTATCCGTCAATTCTTGCAACTGAGATTTTAACTCTTTTTAACTCGGTTGGTGCCATACGATACGGAGCTATTCCGAAATCGCGTAGTCCCAGGTACAAGCTCAATACCACACTCTACCTCCCGAACAGGTGGTAACCCTGGGTAATTCTTCAGGAAAAAAACATCACGGGTATTCACAAACCACCGGCACAGATTCGGGGTTTTCTTTTCTAACTCTTTGTCAACAAGTACATACGCAAGGTATGCTTCGCACCCTTTTCTCACATATTTCTGGGCCAACATTGCTGATATTTACAGCTGGCAACCCCTTAAGTCCCCGACTCAACTCGGATTATCTCGTTATTTGCGCACCTCAAATCAATAGTCTTGCTTTTGCAATTCACAACCGCATCATGCGCGGTCAACCAATCCAAACCAAGGAATAACATCAAATTCGTCAAACGGCAAAAGCATCAAATCGGCCGGAAAAACAGGGAACCTCGAATTACTAGGGGACTCTCTTACACACTTTGTCGACAAGCACGTAACGACCCAAGGGATTTGACACACCGATTACGAACTCCAGTGACTCAACAGGTAGAGTCTTACTGGATGCTAAGGTTTCACACACATCATGAATGAGTAGAGCCAGGGTCAATCAATGCAATCACATTAGTATCAAAGAAGTGACGGTACCAGTGTGACGTCAGGGAGATGCCTCCTCTGTTCGCGAATGGCTATGCTCTAGCAGGAGTACGGTTCTCGGCTCGAACAGCCGGCTCTCAGAGGTCCCTCTCTGACTACCACCCCTACCTCCCCCTAAATTTCTCGGTGGTCTACCTCTAGTGTCACTCCACTGGTCTTGCACCTTGATCTTATTCTTCTCATCAAGCTCGTGCAATCTCTAATGAAGTGGTCCTTCGAACCGCATCCGTAACAGCCCTGTTAGTAGTTTACCCCAAATTCACTAGTGTCGTCTCCGCTTGGGACATTCAGGTTTCTCTTGACGTTTTTGCCCAATAGTACCGAAGTAGTCGCGAGCCCGTCATGTCTTGCTCTGATGATTCCCGCAGTCGTCTGACTTTAGTGTCCTCCTTGACTTCTTTACGCTGGACGGAGCTTTACCCGTCGATCTTTTACGATAGTCTTGTTTCAAATTCGCCTTTTCTTCTCCTTTCCAGTTCTTCCGCTTGCGGCTCGTTCCGACTAGGGTTACGAATTCTTTATCCTACCCATTAGTAGCTTTAAATCTTCATTCAATCCTTCTTCGAATCTTTTGCACATAGCAACCTCATCAGCTACACACTCCCGGGCATACCTACTGAGTCTCACGAATTCATGTTCGTATTCAGATACTGTCATACGGCCTTGCTTGAGTTCCAAGAATTCCTTACGCTTTTGATCAATTAACCGTTGGCTATATATTTCTTTCGAATTCCGTCTGAAAGAAGTCCCAAGGTTACTCGTTCGTTCGGGACTATGGAAATCAAGGTCCTCCACCAATAGTAGGCTGAGTCTCGCAACAAAGATACAGCACACTTTAGACATTCATCAGGTGTGCATGACAGTTCATCGAACACCCGAATGGTGTTATCAAGCCAGAACTCGCCCTTTCCGGCATTCATCAGTAACTATGGCCTTGAACTCCTCAGCCCGCGCTTCCTAATCAAGTCTACAGGTGGCTTACTCAGCCTCACAGGATCAGTGACTGATGGCCGTTCGGGCTCTTGGGGTGGGATTATTCAAATTCGGGAATTGTTGGACAGCCGGATTGGTTCGGCATATTGCGCGCCACTCATTCATCATGGTAAGAGGCTTGTTTAGCCCCCTCACCTTGATTATTCGCAGATGACTGAGGTTCAACAGGCGGTGTCCTTGTCAGGAGCAGCCGCTACTTTCAACGTCATCCTAAGATTCTTTCTACACCGGGTCCATTTACTAATCAAAAAACATTTTTACGTCAAAGTCATACACATTTAACATTACATTCGGCATGTATAGCAATCATCGTGCTTGGTATCTAACCGCTAACATACTTGACCAATCAAATGTACACCCCGAACCCAGGACGTCGCCGGGTCGAACACGAGTGTTAACAGACTTCAAACCACTATTAATTTTTCCAGACAAGCTGTCATCTGCTACTAGTCGTTTAAAAATCATATCTTGAGCTCTGGAACTCAAAATCCAGTTCCGTGAATTTTCCCTGAAACTAGACTCATATTCCATCTACATATTTTTTCTAGAATTTTTGGTCGGGCCAATTAGTACAGTTTTTAGTCAAGTCTCCCATGTTACTGGGGTCGACTACACTGACCTTTGCGCTTACGACCTGGATATCTCCCTGTACAGAACTTCCATACTGATGCCGTTTGTTTCTATAGAAACTAGACTCAGAGAGGAATCTATACATATAGGTATGACTCCTAATTATCTCTGTTAATTTATATGAATTTCCAAAGTCGGAGCAGGGAATCCAGAAACCGTTCTGGCCCTGTCCCACGAGAACCTGATTATCTCTTAACATACTGTCCATATGATCTTTTCGTTACTTCTATATGAAATAGACTCATCGAACTTCGATTCATAATTTATTCATCAATTAATTCCACTCCTACTATTTTTAGTGATTTTTCAATCTCATGTCACTGCTGCTGCCAGCATCTGTTACGAAAGCACTATGCCACTTCGTGTTTACTCTGATCTAACTAATAATTCATCATGCTATCACAATTATGATCATGACTAACCATGCAAAGCTAATCATTGTCAAACTTCCCCCTACTACACTATTGCCATATCATGAATTTTAACACCAAAATAATCAACCATGACGTATGGCATAAAAAGGTCGAATTATCAAGATTGCGACCTAACGTTATGAATCCAACCCAACCGAACATTTATGCCATTTTCGCATGGCTAAAAGATTACATACCAAAGTTCAAAACAACATAATAGCCTATACATGCCGAAATGTTCTCCTAAGCCAACTAAGAAGAAAGTACCAAACTTGCTATCCGGTGTGATGACTTCGATGACGGCCCGACCACGCAAAAGAGACGAGTCCAAGAACCTAGAATAGGTACAAGGAAACACGAGTGAGTTTATAACTCAGTAAGTCATAAGCAATACACTACCATCCATTATACATTATCACAAGAGGAAACAAATGGAACGAGGCTAGTTACTCCATCCATACCGAACCATACCATAGTTCCTCGACCTATCGGTTCAATCTTCATACCAATCATGCATCACATTCCATATACTCATCAATAGAATATTCGAGGCATTTTCATAAATCATTTATTTTCGTTACAATCATACAACTAAACGGCCTTTACCCATTCCACGTATAATCTTATGTACGTGATCAAGTATATTTGTCACATAGGTTCAACTACCAAGCTCAACTCCAAATATAAACATAGCACCTTTACTAACTCAAGATTACGATCCGTGTCCGTGATCGACTCAATAGTGTCGCACACTTAGTGTCCATAATAATTCAAGATATATATTAAGTCCGCACATCAGTGCTATATAATCAATCGCAACTTAGTGCTACATAATCAACTCGCACACTTAGTGCTGCTAGTCAACTCGCACACTTAGATGCTACATAGTTCACTCGCACACTTAGTGCTACATAGTCAATTCGTCACGACTTATGCTGCACAATTTAAACCCCACATTAGCGCCATCTCATGGTCATAAATGTTTATACCGCACTTTAGTGCCGAGATCAACAACTCAATACATCACCTCTTTCTTTTCATTCAACACTTCATCATCACATACGTACATGCATATTATATATATATTTATTCATTCCATTCAGCATCATTACATAAACGTTATGACCATTTGAATTAATCAACTATATGCTTAATGACTTACTGTGTTGGGTAAGATGGTTCCAACTCGGCTACTCGATGATCTTTTCTTTGCCTTTGCTCGATTCTCCTCCTCTAACTCCTTGAGCTTAATCATAAATCAACTAGTTTAACCATCTTGCCTAAACATTCAATTCAATTACACAGCATATGTATGTTTGTATATTCGGCAACCATCCTCACTATTACCCATTTAGTCGTTACACACATAATTAAAGGTAACATCACGAATGGCATACTTATGTATATATATATGTATATATATACTTCGGAATGGGCATCACAATTAGATTTAACACCACCTTCATACTCAATTAGATGGCCGAATGCATGTGTATATGCACATGTCAACTATACATCATGTAAATCACATATACTACATTTCTTTATGTTCCACATCTTAATGCCCATTATACATATCAAATTTAACATCATCTATATATTTACTCATATGGCCGAATTACATACCCCCAATAATATCATTTTCATTCATTTAAACACTTTAATTTCCACCACATAAACACTGTGGCCGATTTTGCTAGCACACAAGCTTATGACCGATGTCCTTGACCTCTAGTCACCTAGATTTTTATTCTTTAGCCTCATCCAACTCATATTTTTCATTGACAACCTCCTTAACTTCAATTTATTCACATCTTTAATCATGCTAATTCGACCATTATTTAACAATAATTCATGCATCTTTTTATTAACACTCAAATCAACCATCTTCATACCTCATCACCAAAGACATCAATACCAACCGAATGTACATTCATGGCGAATATCATCTCCATCAATTAACAAAATTTGAACCATGGCTAGGTAGATTTTCACTTACAACTTAAAATATATACATGAATCTCAGAATTAATATCAACCAAACTCAATGCTACGTTACATCAAGGAGAATGCACCTCCTTAAGCTCTCCTTCTTATGCACGATTATTCTAGGGCACTTCGAATCACTTGAATGTAGCTTACTTATTTTTCTCTAATTTTCAAACTTTCGATAATTACAAATGCGT